>NC_056727.1:877423057-877460679 GCF_019279795.1 Protopterus annectens
TTTTGGTTTTTTTTCCCTCAAAGCGCCCCCGTTTTTTTTTTTTCCCCTTTTTATAAGTTGTTTTTTTTATTTTTTTTTTTTTTTTTTTAAATTTTTTTATGGGGTTTTGTTTTTTTTTTGTGTTTTGTGTTTTTGGGTTTTGGGGTTGTTTTGTGTTGTTTTTTTTTTTGGGGGGGGTTTTTTTTTTTGGGGTTTTTTTTTTTGTTTTTTTTTTGGGGTTTTTTTTTTGGGGGTTTTTGTTTTTTTGGTTTTTTTTTTTGGGGTGTGTGTGTGTGTGTGTGTGTGCTTGGGTGTTTGGGGTGTGTGTGTGTTTGGGTGTTTGGGGGGGGTGTGTGGGGGTGTTCCACCATTATGTCTAAGGAGTCCAAGGTCTCAGGCTTCAAGAAGTGATTCGTGCTGTCAGAAAATGTCTCTGACGGATGGTCACACTTCTTGCGTGTATTGCCTGGGCCCTCTGAACCTGCAGGACTCTTATTCCGTCTGCCATGCATTCAGTCCAAGAGTTCTGCAGGAACGTAGAAACAAATTGATTTTGAGAGGCTTATTGGAGCCTGAAGGCTCCCCGGCCAAGGCCTCGTTGGGCAAGCCTTCTAAGCCCACTAAATCGTCTGCTCCGAGTTTAGAGCCTCCGACCAGTGGTGCTAGTTCTGCTTCGGCATCGGCTCCGGCAGGAGCTGACGCTTCAAAAACCCAGTCTGCTCTGATAGTTTTGTCGGAACCGACTTTGACTCGTAAGCGCTCCAGGTCCCCCTCTTTGGAGTCTGTCCATTCGGCTCAGAGATCTCCTTTGCTTTCGGAGCGCAGTCACCGGTCCCATTCCTCTCGGTCTTCCAGGCTTTCGGACCATGACCTCGAGAGAGTGGTTAGCAGACTCCTTAAGTCACAGGCACTGGCCCAGATGCTTCATAGCCCTTCTCAACAGACTGACTATCCCCATTCCATCATCGATTCCTCCTCAGACTCTTCCCCTGAGTTCTGAGCCGGAGTTTGTGGGAGCCGGGACCGTCGACACGTCTGAGCCGATGCCACCCATTTCGGCTCAGTCTACTCTAATTTCTTCTATGGTGCCATCCTTGGAGGGATCCGGACACTGTGACTCTCTCTCATCTGTTCCGAGGGGGTGAGTGGCATCTGACCCCTGTCCGACCCTGTTCTCCCTATCGGAGCCTTGGCGCAGGTGAGTTCGGCTCTGACATCTGCCTCGGGGCCATCCCTCTCGGTGCCAGGAGGGGTCCTTATCTCTTCGGAACGGGGACCTTCTTCTCTGCCTGATAGGGGTGCTTTCGAGGTCATGAGGAGTGTGCTGGCCCTTGTGCCTGTTCCTCTGTCGGCTCCCTCAGCTCCTCCCACTATAGTGCCTGCTATGGTCTCTACCCATCCTCTCGACCATGACCGCAGAGATCCTACGCCTCGGGGGGGGGGGGGGCGCCCATTGGGAGCATCCTCTTCTGAGGCCTCCCCTGATCCGTCAGGGGAGCTCCCTCGGAAGTGGAAATGTAAGAGGAAGCATCTGGACTCCGAGTACATCACATCTGATACCGACTGGGATGAGTCTGAAGGGTCCCCAAGATTCCCCTCTGAGGATGTCTCCTTCTCTGACATCCTTGAGATCCTCAAGCAGAGGGGGAACTGGTCTACCCTCAGTCCTTCCGAGGGACGAGTCAGTCTACCTAGAGGCGTTTGGTTCTCGCCCTTCCACATCCTAGGTGTCTCCGCCCTTTGACCCTCTTACGGAAGTGGTGGCAAAGCATGGACGGCCCCTGACTCTATGGAACCTACCCCGCGGAGGCCTTCCAAATTTATCACAGCCCCTGCTGATAAACAGTTTTTGACCAAGGGTGTCCCTGTTGATGCCATGGTGGTGGCAGCAGCCACTAAGAAGGAACTGGCTGATCCTTCGGTACCTATCCATCCTCCTAATAAGGAATCTAGGAAGTACGGCAAGCAGATGTTTTCTTCAGTGACCTTTACCATGCAGTCGCTGAATTACTTATGTCATTTCACCCGTCTTCAGAGACTTGCTCAAAGAAATCGGTGACACTCTACAGGATCCAACGGCTGCGGGGTCTCAGGACAAAATCGACTCCCAGCTGGCAACCCTAAACTCGATTGTTAACTCCTCCATGCGGCTTATTTCTTATGCAGCCGATGGGGCGAGTAGGGCTGCAGGCACAGGTGTGGCCTTAAGACGACATGCCTGGATGCGGCTTTATAACTTTGCTGACCCCGTTAAGGCGTCCTTCACCAATTCTCCCTTTGATGGCTCGGCATTGTTTGGACCTCAGGTGAAGGATACTTTGACCAGATGCGAACAAGACGGCAAGACTCTCTCTGCCGTGGGGAGTCCGTTTTTCCACCCCATCCAGACCATACCCCAAAGGTCAGAAGGGTGGAAAAATGTGGTTCCGCAAACCACAGGGAGTCGAGCCGGGCGCACGAGGCGAGTTCCTCTCTAGAGGTGGGGGGGCAATAGTTGCCACCCCAGGGGCAGAGGGGGTCTGCAGAATCAGGGTAGCAGAGAAGCTGTCTCTGGCCAACCCTTCCAGCATCCCTGAGAAGCTGCTCGATTCGGGGGAAGATTATCACTGTACCCAAAAGCCTGGCTTTCCCTCACCTAAGACACGTGTATGGTCGATCATATCCGAGGGTTACAAAGTTCCCTTTGTCCACACCCCAAAACAGCCCCCTTCAGATGTTCCACCCGGTCTAAAGGAACAAGCGGTGTTAGAAATCTCAAAACTGCTAAGAAAAAGGGCCATCCAGCAGCCAGTCCCAGCAGATCTGCAAGGATCCGGAATCTACTCCAAGTTCTTTTTAGTACCAAAAAAGACAGGGGACTGGAGACCAGTTTTGGATCTCGGCAGACTGAAAAAGTCTGTTCAAAGAACTAAGTTCCGGATGGTCATGCTACATTCCATTCTTTACCTTTTTGGGTCAGGACCATTGGATGTGCTCCTATAGATCTTCAGGATGCATACTACCACATCATGATGCACAGGCCCTCCAGGAGGTTTCTCCGCTTCCGGCTGGGAGACGGTCACTACCAGTTCAGGGCCATGCCCTTTGGTCTCACTACAGCCCCCGAGTGTTCAAATGCATTGCAGTGGTTACGGCTCATCTGAGGCGTCAAGGATTCCAGGTGTTTCCATATCTCAACTATTACCACCAGGCATCAACTTATTCAATCCAGAGATTACACCATTCAGATTTGCGAAGAGCTAGGTATCTCCATAAACTTCGAAAAGTCTGCCTTGTCAGTCTATTACCTTCATAGGCACCATATTAGACACAGTCTAACTCTATGCAAAACTGACGGCACGAAGAATCTCAGATATTCGCGAACATGTTCATATCCTACTTCAGTACAAACTTGGCCTGAATTTTGTTCTGAAGACTCTAGGTCTCATGGCGGCTGCCATTATGTTACTTCCCTTGGCTCGCTTCCACATGCGACTCCTGCAATGGATGCTCTTCTCTGTGGTCCTTCCAGCAGCTCCCGATGTCACACTACATTTTGATAACCCAGTTATGCAAGAAACACCTGTATTGGTGGATGGGCTCCCTTCAAGTGACTCAGGGCAGACCCTTCGTTCTCCCACCCCCCTCTAGTCCACGATTGGCCCCGGGGTCTCCTGTACGCTTTTCCCCCCTTTCCATTAATCACTCAGTTGATTCAGAAAGCTACTGCCTTGAGATCCACAATGATTCTCTTTGCTCCGTACTTGCCTCGACAAATATGGTTTCCGTTCCTGCATCGTTGCCTCTTGGAGCAGCCCTGGCATCTGTACCCAGTTTCAGATCTCTTGACCCCCAGTCGGGCAAACTGCACCAATCTCTCCCCTCTCTCAACCTCACAGCTTGGTTGCTCCACTTCCAACCTTAGCCAGGCTTTCCTTTATTTCCCATTCGGTACGTGACATCATTTTAGCTTCTCTCAAATCTTCTACCAGGAGGATTTATGCCAGCAAATGGAAACGTTTTTCCTTCTGGGCAAAATCTAGGAACATAGACCCTTTTGTGGCTCCTATCCAATCGGTCTTAGATTTTTTGGCCGAACTCTTTCATTTGGGTTCTTCTTCCTCTACTATCAGAGTCCAGTTAGCGGCCATTTCAAATTTTCATGTTGGCTTGTCAGACTCCTCCATTTTGTCTCATAAACTTTGTAAAGCATTCCTTAAAGGTATCTTTTTACTTAAGCCCCCGGTTAGACATCCTCCACCACAGTGCGATTTCAATCTAGTTTTAACCTCCTTGATTCTCCCTACCTTTGAACCTGTGGCTTCCTGTTCCTTGAAGTTACTCTCATGGAAAACTTTGTTTCTAGTGGCCATAACCTCTGCGAGGAGAGTCTCAGAACTTCACGCCTTTTGCGTTCGTCGTCCTTATCTGGTTTTCCATAAAGATAGTGTCCCTCAGAACTAACCCCTCCTTTTTATCCAAGATATCTTCTGAGGCAAATCTAAACCAGACTATCGATCTCCCAGTTTTCTTCCCTAATTACTCTGACAGAGCAGAACAAAAGTTGCATTTCTTGGATGTTCATCGCCAACTCTGTTACTACGTGGATAGAACCAAGCAAATTAGGAAATCTGACCAGCTCATGGTGAAGGGAAGAAAGGCCTTCCAGTTTCCAAAGTAACCCTTTCTAGATTGATGGCCTCTGTCATCACTTTCATCTATGAGCTGAGGCATCAAAAGCTTCCTTCAAGACCTAGAGCCCATTCATCTCGAGCCTTAGCTACGTCTATAGCCTTTCAGGACAGGTTGGCTTTAGATTCAATTTGTGCGGCAGCCACATGGGCATCTCCCCATACCTTTATTTCTCATTACAAATTGGACATGGCCTCCAGAAGCCGAGCTATCTTTGGTTCCACTGTCCTCAAGAGTCTGTTACGAGCCACCCAGGGTTGAGGTGCTAGGGATGCGGTCCCATCCAGAAAGAATGAAGGTGAGATTGACAATTTAACATTGAGAAGTTATGTACTTACCATAACGTTCCATGTTAGTTGTCTTCTTCTCGCTTTCTTTCTTGCGTCCCGCCCTCCAACCCCCTAGCCTGGACAGACCGATAGGATCCTGCGGAGCCATCCTTGTTTGCCCAGTATGGTCTCCGTGGTTATCCTTTTCTTGGAATGGCTATCTGTATGGGTATGCCATTCTCTCCTTTGTTCTGGGGGCAGAACTGCTATAGTGTTAGCTGTCAAACAAGATCTGGGTAGTTAGCGCCTAGCATTGCGGGATACAGGGTTACATCGAGCCGGTAAAAATAGCTCTCGAGCTTTGGTATAAGCAGAGTCTGAGCGGAGGATCGGCTCCGAACCCATCCAGCAAGAAAGAAGGCGAGAAGACTACAACTAACATGGAACGTTATGGTAGGTACACAACTTCTCATTTCCTGTCGTGCATTGCTCTAGTGGCTAGTCCAGTATTAGTAACCAGAGCTTCACACTTCTAGTGTGGCTCACAGTATTAGCTGATTTACACTTGTGTAGTAGTCAGTTACTGTTGCTGAGTGCGCAGTAGGGTTTCCAACCCAAAACTAGTCAGATTAACCATCTGGTTTTATGAACCTCTCCATTTATTCTCTCCGAAGGTAATACGACTATCCTTAATTTGAAGAATGGTAGAGGTGTTGTGCTTTATTTTATGGTTGATGTTGAACATAATTACAGTAAATAACAGTAGAACAGTCTGTCTCAGAGCATGAAAACAGATGTAGTGAAATATAAGGAACCTTGTGACTTGTGACAGAATGTTACAAATTCAAGTGTATGACGGAAAGAGGCTTGTAGTAGTGACAAACGGGAGCAAAATAATTCCATAGAAGTAAAACATGAGGTGTGTGTGCTGAGTGGCATACCTCTCAAATGTTATGATTTAGTTCTCCAATTTAGCTTTGTTCCTTCTACAGTTATGGTTATCTTCTTAGTCAGACCTGTTTGAGAACATACTTTTATTAAATACATAAATTAAACCCATACAAAGTTTCACTAACTATATAGGGTTCTCTTTCTGACCCTCTGTTATGATTTTTAATGCTTGGAAGTTTACAGGAATATTGAGTGTTGGGAGGGAGAGAAGTGGACAGAAAAATTATTCACTTAGCTGAAAGTAGATAAACAGTAACTTTTAAATGTGCTGCAGGGGTTTCAAAGTTTTAGATTCTCGTACAGAATAGGGGGCAAGCAGAAACTTAGAAAATGGTTAGACTGTATTGAGAAGGAGTTTGGGGCAGAAGTGTGTTTATAGGAAGCTAAACAAAGTGGAGATTTTCAAGATGTTCTTCGTGTTTCACTGTTGTAGTCATCACACTTGGGTTGTCTGCCTGCAGGTAGCCCTCAGTCAGCCCGAATACCAGAGTCTCGGTATTTCTGCGTCGGATGCTGTCGCTTCTTCCATGACATCAGGTTGTCAGGGGTATAAAACAGGCAGCCGATGCCATTTTCTTGCTGTGGAGGAGCCTGAAGCAATTCACAAGTGCCGGTTAGCCGCTACCTGAAGTTTTAATTTTCAAGTTATAATCCTGAAGTCTTCTAAAGCTAAGTACCCCGTTGGGGATCCTTTTTTTCTTGCTCTAACCGATGGTCCGAAAAAGTTAACAATTGTCTTGCCTGTGGAAAGCAAATACCTCGCAGAGATTTTCCTTCTTACTGCATCACCTGTTTAGGCCCAGACCACAACATCCCTCGCTTTCCGTTTTTTGCTTTATTTAATGCCTGAATCATTGTCGTTGGGCTATCTTGTCACTAAATTCTTTCGCTCTTCTCAGTATTCCAAAATGGCTTCAATAAGCCATCCGACTACTGATCTTCTGAAAAAAACGTAAAGATAAAGACAGACCGCATAGGTCCAAAACTGTTGACGACACTTCCGTTAAGCTAGTCGCCAGTCCACCGGTACTCGGTGAGGTGCCTTTGCAGTCCCTGATGCCCACTTCTGTGGATTCGCAGGCCTCTGCTGAGACCCATTTGGAGTCCAGTATTCCGCGAGATGCTGATTCGACTATGGAACCTGAGGATGTCTCTACCTTGGGTGGGTCCGGAGCCGCTGTGCAGGCACCAGCTTCTGAGGGTGTATTCCGTCCTACAGATGTTTTGAATCAAACCAACTTCGTTTTTAGCCAAAACGACTGAGTTTCTTAGGCCCCGAGTACGCACTATGCCTCAAACTGATGACCAAAAGGAATGGTCAAGCTCCCATGCCACAAAAACAAATGTTTAGAATGGCTGAAGACCTTATTACCCTAATTAGGCAAAGCCAGTCTTCACTGCTAAGAGACGAAGAATCGAGTTTCCTTCTGATTCTGCAGACCAGGAGTCAGATGACTGTGACCCTTCTGATTATCAGGGCATGCCCTTATCAGCCTATGAGGATTCAGATGCAGAGGAATCCATTCCCTCTGCCTCCCCTCCAGAAGATTTTTCTTTTGGTGAAACCTTGCATACTTTGAGAGCATTTCCACTGGGAATGCAAAGACTACCCTCAGTTCAAAAAGAGACTCTGAGAAGAGTTGCCTCAGCACAGGCCTCTGGCTATACCCCCTGTACTGGATGTTGTAGATGTTTTTATGGAATCCAGTTTTACTCCAGATACATTACCCCTGGCCCCTAGGAAACCTGACGGGTACTATAGAGTACCTGATTCTCACAAATTTCTCCAAGAATCCTACTGCGGATCCAGAGACCATTTCTCAGGGACCTAAAGGTATTAAGGCTACTACAGCCAAATATCCTACACCTTCGGACAGGGATTCCAGAGCTTTAGACAGATGGGGTAAGGAGGTATATACCTCTGCAACTCTTGCCATCAGGGCATTGAATTGCCAGTTTCACATGTTGAAGTGCTAGCAACATATATTATGGAACTAATTAAAGTTTTACAAGAGCTAATGCATTCTGCAAACCAAAGTTAGTAAGCATACTTTGCAGTGTGACTTTGATGCCCTAGAGGCATCTTGCAGGGCTGCAGTCACTGGGTCTGTACTGAGAAGGCATGCTTGGCTGAAGGAACAAACCTTGCCAGATCTTGTCAAATCCAAATTACTAGACGCTCCTTTAAATAAAGACTGTTTGGCACCAAAGTAGAAGACGTTCTTAAAAAGATGGAAGAAAAAGCTAAATCTATGCAAACTGTCAAAGAATTATTACAAGTGCAACCACCTAGATTCAGTAGGCATTGGCCTTCTAAAAAACTGGTCCTTTCCAGCCCCTTCCAGACCCAGGAGAAACAGGCCACCCAAACTATAGTTTCAGGGTATGCAGATATCTAAACAATGGAGTGCCCCCACCCCAAAAACAGGGAGTGGTAAGCCACCCCCTTATGGAAAAAGTGCACAGTGACTTTTTAGTTATCCTTCCCAGCCCTGCCCAATTACTTGTGCCCCTAGGAGGAAAACTTGCCCTTCATGCAAAAAACTGGATGTCCATTACTCAGAACCGATGGGTCCTAAACATTGTATCCCAGGAGTACAAATTATTCTTCCATTCACTGCCAACCCCAAGAGAGTTTCCAAACATTCCTCCAAACCAGTGGACAGGGGCTCAAAAGCAAGTACTTTCCTGCCCAATATCAGAGCTATTCAACCTGTTCCAGTAGAACAAAGGGGTCAGGGTTTCTACTCAAGACTTTTCCTGGTGCCCAGAAAAGAGGGCTCTTGGCACCCAATCTTTGATCTTTCAGTTCTCAACACCTTTCTGGTGATCCCAAAATTCAAGATGCTTACCCTGCAACAGCTTCTCCCCGTGCTAGCCAAGGATGCCTGATTATTCACTCTACACTTATCTGCACATCCCCATAAGGGAGTCCTGCAGGAAATGTCTACATTTCAGGGCAGGCTCTATGCATCATCAGTTCTCTGCACTTCCCTTTGGCTCATCTACTGCACCCAGAGTATTCACAAAGTGCCTGGCTCCAGCCATTGCATACTGTAGGCAGAGAAATATCCACATTTTCCCATACTTGGATGACTGCCTGATTCAGGCGGACAGTCAGGAATTGCTACTTCAGCACCTGGCATTTGTAAAAAGCCTTCTCACCTCATTGTACACAATCAACAAAAAGAAATCACAACTGGTACCCAGTCAGAAGATTGTATTCGTGGGAGCAAGCTTGGACACAACTTCCCAGGTGGCATTTCTCACTTCAGAAAAACAGGTCTGTCTGACAAACTACTTCAAATAAATGGCCACCGGAACACCGCTTTATGCAAGAAAAATACTGCAGGCCCTAGGGTTCATGGCCTCATGTATTCCTCTAATTCCATATGCAAAACTGCATACAAGGAAACTTCAATGGTACTCAAATCTTTGGTGCCAACATTCTCAGGACCTGGAAAGTCTTTCCTATCATACCTTGTCTAAGGGCAGAGTTCCTTTGGTGGGCAGAAGCATGCAGCCACAACAAGGGACTGCTTTTCACTCAACCCCTCGCCGCCCAGACCTGACAGACTATGCATGGGGGGGCTCACATGGCAGGCAAATGCATTCAGGGCCACTGGAGCCTAAGCCAGATTCTCCTGCACATCAATCCAAAAGAGATGCTAGCTGTACAGAATGCTCTGACAGCATTCAAATACCTAATCCTTCCAGGACAACTACTTATAAAAACAGACAACACCACAGTTATGTGGAACATAAACAAGTAGGGGGTAACCCATTCTTACCCACTCTGCAGGTTAGCCTTGGCCCTGTGGAATACAGCCTTGAGCAACCAAGTGCATCTACAAGCTCAATTTCTGCCAGGCAAACTTCACTGGAAGACAACTTAAGCAGAATTCTCCTAGACCCACACGAGTGGAAATTGGAGCCCAACACCTTCAACCTTCTGATCCCAGAGGTGGGGACACCAGAGGTGGACCTCTTTGCCTCCCCTGAGAACCACCAGTTGAGCAAATACTGCACCAGGAACCCTCAGCAGGGCCTGGAAGGTGTATGCCCTATCCTTTCAATGGGAATACCTCTCAGTTTATGCCTCCCCCCCCCCCTCTGCCCCTTCTCTCAAGAGTACTAATCAAGATGAAACTGGGCAGGCCAAGGGCAATTCTTATTGCCCCAGACTGGCCACGCCAGCACTGGTACCCACTCTTTTATGTAGCCTGACAACAGTGCGACCCTGGCACCTTCACCAGACTCCTACCCTGCTGTCCCAGCAGGAGTGACAGACTTTGCATCCACAATTGCAAACTCTAAGACTTGCTGCCTGGCGTATCCCCTTGAATACCCCACCCGCAACCCACAGCAAACAGGTGCTGGATGTCATTCTTGAAACCAGAAGGCCTAGTACTAGGAAATTCCTATGCTGAAGGTGGAAAATATATTCTTGGAATTGGTCTCAAGGGAAGGACACAGCAGTGCCCTCCTTACCTCTAATCCTGGATTAACTAGTAGAGCTACTCCACAGAGACGTATCCTTCTCCATTAAGATTCATGCCTCTGCCATCTCAGCTCATTATAATACTGAGCCACCTGTATTTTCTCATCCTCACATCAGAACAGTTCCTGAGAGGGGCTAACAACTTAAGGCCCCCTAGGAGAGCACCCACTCCTGCCTGGGACGTTAACTTTGTACTGGAAAAGCTCACACTTCCCCCTTTTGAATCTGCTGCCTCAGCAGAATTACAATTCATCTCTTGTAAAACAGCTTTGTTTTTAGCCATAACTTCAGTAGAAGAGTGTTTGGGTTACAGACGCTGATGGCTGTGGAACCCTTCATTATTTTCCATGCTGACAAGGTTTCCCTCGGGAAGAAGATTCTGTTCCATTAGCTTTGCATTTATCTATTTTTTGTGCCAACATTTGTATGGTTGTTATACAATCTCTGGACATCTGGTTAGAACGGCCAAGGATGGTGTGCTTCAAGTTATCTTATTTTCTCATTTGAGCTATCCATTCTGCCATTAGGGCTGTGTGCTCTGATTTCGAACTATGCCGTAATTTGCATGACAATATCGGAATGAGTTGAATGGTGGATTAACCAAATATTTGGGGACTTTTTCCAACATCTCTCGCCCTATTCAGGAAATGAATGGACTTAATATATTGGTGGTGTGTTTTGCTGTACTTCCACTTGATATAGGACATGCACAGGTGATTTTGGTACAATCTGGGCTGAGTGAACAATCCCTATATGGCGCCATCTTTTTTGTGGAGTATGAAGATGAGCCACGGGCTGATTACAACTAATTTGGGTCTCATTCATCAGGGACCTGTGGGGTGTTTTTCCCTGAAAGGATTGGTTTGGTCGATTTACATCCCTACATGTGGGTATTTTGAGTTTGGTGTTACTTGGTTCTTTTGCTGTTGAAACGAAGGGGTTGAGCTCAACTTGGTGGCTGACTAATATTTCGCTTCATTTTTTCCGCAGCTATTTATATGTGCTAAAATCTATACGTGGTCAACATTTACCTCATGGACATTAGGGTCTAAAACAGGCCAGGTTGGTGTGTTTATCTTTACTTCAAAATAACCTCCTTTGTGAACTGGGGCTGAGAGTATTCATCTTAATTGTGTCATAATTTGTGCTGTTACATGGAGGTAGAGCTGAACGGCAGATCAAGAGACAGTTTTGGATATTGCTTAACATCTTTTCCCCTCATTTATTAAAGGAACGGATTTGCAGCACATAGGTTGCGTGTCTTACATAAAATAGGATACGGATGCTTTTGAAAGCACTGGGGCGCAGTTTCCTGCCCGTATACGGTGCCATTTTTGATGTCATGGGGATGAATGGAATGGCAGTTTGACATTGAATTATTGTCTTTCATCCATTGGGGACTTGTGTTTAGCTTGTAGAACAAAGGAGTGGTTTTTCTGGAGTGACCGAGCTAAGGGTAGCTCGATATGGGTAATTCTACATACAAGGATATGGAGGCGAGCCGAAGGGCGGATTCGTAATGAGTTCCACTCCTTTGCTAATTTAAATACAACCATTGGAACTGCCAATTTTATAAAGAACAGGGACGTTTAATGACTTTTTACAGTTGGTTTGAGCTTACCGCAGATGCTACTGCTTGGATTTATGGTGATTTTGTTTTTTGGGGTCTGAACTGGGGGCTAATGCCAATGTGACAGGTGAAATTATTTTATAATGTCACTCTTACACATCCCATTGTGGATAATGATCTTATAAAAAAGGGGTATGCATGGGATTGGTAAAGGTTTTTTCAACATTGATATATGATGCATGAATGTATTGGATATAATTGATTATATGAGCCTTACATGGTGTTATTATCCCAGGTTTTTGACCCAAGGAAGATGTTTTATTTTAAATGTCCGGTCAAGGTGTTTTCTATTCTTTATATACTTAAACAAATTGTACTGTGGATTCATACTTGTTCCCTTTTTTTGAGGGATTTGGATCAGCTCCAGTACTAATCGAAGGCTGTTCAAGTGTATTCCTTTGTGCCACTCTATGCTTAAGAATGGGCGCAACAACCAATTTATTAGCTTTCAGGAGGTTTTTGATTTGAACAAATTTTGTATAGTGATTTATCCTCCCAACAGTCTGTTTTGTATTTTTGTACTGCTCATTGAATGCATTTTAGGGGCCTTATTTGGCTCCCTTTTGACAAGTGTTTTTTTCGGGTCCTTTCTGACCTTTTTGGTTGTTGGATATTGACTATTTTGGACACTGGTTTCTTCTTATTTATGAACATTTTAATTGAACTATTGCTACATTTATGGTAGATGTTATGTGTAGTATTTATATGTTCAGTGGTCCATATTGCCAAGATTCATGCTGGCTGTTGGATATTATGATTATTTTGTATACCGGTTTTCCTTATACTCATGACTGTTTGAATTGAACTATTGCTACATTTATGCCAACTGTTTGTTTAGTTGCCAGTATTCAGTCGTCCGTGTCTGTTTATTTATCCAGGCACAATTATTCATTTGAGGTTGAACATCAGAGTTACCAACTGGGTTTTTATGTTTATTTAGGATGGATTTTTCCAGACTTTTGCAAGGTCTAGTAGCAGACCGGGATGATCTGTTAGCCTTTGGATTTGGGCCTAATAGTAAGGAAGGGAATACTTCGGGGGGGGTTGAATGCCTTGGATATTTGTGCCAGTATGCTCTTGAAGTTGACCAAGAGCATGAAATCCTTGAGGACTAACATCTGGCATTTGAAGCTATTTAAGGCCTATGAGGTTATGGGTCAGTATGATGGATGACATATTGGATGAATGGGCTCAGGCCCAACACAAGGCTTCAGTGATCGTGGAAACTCTTATTCCCCATTATGAAAGGACCATCGATAAATTTTGTGTTGAAGTACAGTCTAGTTATGAGATCATCAATCAGTTAGCCAAGGACTTGCTGGTCATTGAACAACAACTGAAAAACAAAGTTACATAAGTTTAACAGAGATGTGATGGATTATGAAAGGGGTAAACCCTTTGGGGTTAGGTTTGCAGATTCTGATAGGAAGAAATCTGGGCCAAATGGGAAAAGAACACTATCCTTATTTAAAAAAGGGCCGTAATGGACCTAGTAGCGCCTCAGGGGATGAATCTTCAGCTGCCGACATTGATTTCACCCCTCTTTCTGAGTCTCCCATTTCTAAAAGATGCCCCAGCAATGACCCTTTGGGGGGGCAGACGCAGGGGGTGGGAGGAAGCATAGGGCAAATAAACAACCTACAACAGTTTTACGTAATAATACCTCATTAGGTTTGGAAAATAATGTACACAATATTTCTAGTTAGTTTCTTTCAGAAAGTGAAAGAAAACTACTTAATAGAGGAATTAATTTTGTGCTTGGCGTTTTTGTTTATGAAAACTCATTGGTGAATGATGTTTTGAATTTCTGTCGACTATTGAATTTAAGACAGTTTTTTTTGGGATAAAGAAAATACCCAAAGATCTACTGATTTTCAGTTCCACAGAAGTAATTTTTGTTCCACCTGTAGATAAATATGTGGGCATTTTCAAAGATTGTGTGTTTAAAAGATTTACACTTTAACCAGTCCCTGATGCCAAACAACAATTACAATCTAAGTCTGAACAACTAGCTATGCAACAGTTGATAGCCCGACAAGATCTAGTTATATTACCAGCTGACAGAGGAGCAATAGTAATTATGGATTGGGACAAATGTTTGGCGGAGGGGGAGAGACAGTTGGTGGAAGGACAATTTTATATGGGCATGTCACTAAATCCTACACTATTATTCAAGAAAGAAATTGATAATTTTTTTGAATTTGGCTTTGGAGGAGGGCATTAAAAACTCTCTACCATCTAACAGTTTCTGACCCTCAATCGCAATATCTGTATCTCCTACCCAAAATTCACAATGTCCAATCCCCCAGGTAGACCTATAGTCTCTGGATGTGGATCACTGACTTGAGCCCCTGTTGGCCTATTTGATGAAATACTTACAGCCCCTGTTGCCCCTAGTTCGTTCTAGAATTCAGGACACAACCAATTGCTTTACAAATCCTTGAGAACATGCAATTAGAGCCTGAATGGCCAATGTGCACTTTGGATGTGTCCTCATTATATACTAGCATTCCACATTGGGCTGGGCTTGAGGCGTTGCAATTTTGGTTGGATCAGGCTAATATTTATCCCCCTGGATTCAATACGTTTTTGGTATGTTTGACTGAACATGTATTGACCAAAAATGTGTTTCACTTTTTTGGTAAATGCTTTTGGCAAGTTAAGGGTACAGCTATGGGGGCATCCTTTGCCCCCATTTATGCAGATCTGTTCATGGGCTATATTGAACATCAGCTCATTTATGATGTTTCACACAATTTATTTGTTGAAGTTGACATCTGGCAGCGCTATTTGAATGATTGCTGGATGGTGTGGAGGGGGGGATTTGGTTTTCCTACAGGAATTTGTTGAATACTTCAACCAGAATAAAGGGTATACAATTTACCTTGAATTTCAACAAAGAATCCATCACCTTTTTAGATGTGATGGTTATTAGGAATCCTGATCACACACTCCAAAATGAGGTGTTTCGAAAATATCCCCAGTACAATGCATTACTACATGCTGGTAGTCACCCCCCCCCCCCCCCATCAGCAGTATACCAAGTCGCAGATGTTCTTCATTCCACATTGCTGCAGTCCTAACACTTGGGTAGTCTGCTGTCCCAGTCGGCCCGAATACCAAAGTATGGCTGGCGGTCAAGGCGCATTAGTCTGACGTCAGGACGTCAGGGTACTAATGCGCATGACCGACGTCATATCCCCAGTCTTTTTTGCCGCATGGTCCGATGCAGAAGCAGTTTTGCGAGTGCAGGTTGGCGTTCTGAAATTTTCTGAAGTCGGAGTTTCAGACCGAATCAAAGTTGGCTAAGTACCCCGTTGGGGAATATTTTGTTTTTTTCTTGCCTCAGTATTTAACCGGATGTCAGTGAAGGAGATGTTAGCAGTCCAGTTTGCATTAATGGCTTTCAAGGAGTTACTTCTTCCAGGGCAGGTGTTGATTCTAACAGACAACACAACTGTCATGTGGTACATCAACAAACAAGGGGGAACACATTCTTACCCTCTATGCAGGCAAGCAATGATTTTATGGGAGACTGCGCTCAGCTTGCAACTAACTCTTCAGGCAAGGTTTCTGCCGGGAGCACAGAACTCCTTAGCAGATGTGTTAAGCAGGCAAATCATGGATCCCCACGAGTGGAAACTGGATCTTCATGTATTTCGGAAATTGACAGTGTCATGGAGAACTCCAGACATAGATCTGTTCGCTTCTCCACTAAACCACCAGCTGCCAAAGTTTTGCACGAAAAGGTTTCATCACACAGCTTGGAAGGTGGATGCTCTTTCTTTCAGTTGGAAAAATCTTCATGTGTATGCCTTTCCACCTCTGCCTCTTCTTTCAAAGGTACTCCTAAAGGTCAGACAAGACAAGCCAAGGATGATTTTAATAGCTCCAGATTGGCCTCGGCAACACTGGTACCCATTACTGAGGAGTCTGGTAAGGAAGCCTCCATGGCCTTTACCTTTGATTCCACACCTATTGTCTCAGAGGGACGGTCATCTACTCAATGTCAAGCTTCACTCTCTTCATCTAACAGCCTGGCATATTCTGTTTTGAAACATAGCAGGTCTCAACTTCCTCAACAAGTTTTGAATGTGATTATGGAAGCCAGAAGACCTAGTACAAGGAAAGTGTACGCAGAAAAATGGAAGAGATTTTTATTTTGGAGTGCAGCAAGGAATTTGGAGGTTTCTGAGCCTAATTTGAGTGTGGCTCTTCAATACCTTACTGAGTTACTGGACAAAGGTTTGTCTTTCTCTTCCATAAAGATTCATGCTGCAGCAATTTCAGCTCACTATGATTGTGACCCACCATTGTTTTCTCATCCTTTGTTCAAGCAATTTCTTAGAGGGGCAAAGAATATAAGACCCCCACGTAGAGCTCCTACTCCTGCTTGGGATCTCAATTTTGTGTTGGAGAAACTTACTCTACAACCTTTTGAGCCTGCGGCTACTGCTGAATTGAAATACTTGTCATGGAAGACTGCTTTTTTGTTGGCCATTACTTCTGCAAGAAGGGTTTCTGAATTGCAGGCCCTTATGGCGGTTGAGCCTTTTTTGATTTTCCATAAGGATAGGGTATCATTACGTACTAATCCTTCCTTTATGCCTAAGGTGGTTTCTAGTGTGGCTTTAAACCAAACTATTCATTTGCCTACTTTTATGCAGATCCCCAAAATAAGGGGAAAAGATTTTGCACACTTTAGATGTACACAGGCAGTTGCGTTATTATTTAAGCAGGACTAAGGATTTTAGGCAGTCTCAGCAGTTGTTTGTTTCTTTTGCTTTGAGTTCTCAGGGCAAGCCTGTGTCAAAACAAACTATTTCTAAGTGGATTGGGTTTTGCATTGCATTTTGTTATTCCCATCATGGCAAGGAGATTCCAGCTGGGATTAGGCCTCATTCCACTAGGGCTACTGCCACTTCAACAGCATTTCTAAGGGGGGTGGCAACTAAGGATATTTTGGAGGCAGCTACTTGGAGTTCAGTGCATACGTTCTCTAAGCATTACCACCTTCCTCTTTACTCTAAATCTAGGGCTGGTTTTGCCACGGCTATTTTGCAGGGCATGTTGACAGCTCCTGCTTCTTTATGATTTGCCAGCCTCCCTTACCTCTGCTTTGGGATTCTACCCAAGTGTTAGGACTGCAGCAATGTGGAATGAAGAACATAGTACAGTTTTGTACCTACCATAAATGTAGATGTTCGAGGTTCCACATTGCTGCAGTCCAATTTACCCTCCCTCCTTCCCCTCTGTGTTTAGGGGTGGTTGTGTGGGTGGGGTTATACTTTTGTAAATTTGTATATATTGTATATATATTTGGTGCAGGAGTGTTTGGTGTTTTTTTGTTTTGGCCTTATCTTCTTAGGGTCTTCTGACATCTGGGGCAAGAAAAGACTGAGGATATGACGTCGGTCATGCGCATTAGTACCCTGACGTCAGACTAATGCGCCTTGACCGACGTCAGCCATATACTTTGGTATTCGGGCCGACTGGGACAGCGGACTACCCAAGTGTTAGGACTGCAGCAATGTGGATCCTCGAACATCTACATTTATGGTAGGTACAAAACTGTACTTTTTTGAGGATGCGCCGCATTTGTTCTACACAGGATACTTATGCCCAGTTTGAACAGAATCTGCATAACCAGTTTATCCAGAGGGGATATAAAGACAATAACATTTGTCAGGCTAGGGATCAGGTTAGACAACACTTTATAGAGTGGAGCTGTTACAGTATAAAAAGTCTGTCAACAAGGATGAACAGCCCATACGATTAATAACCACTTTTGGCAGGAATTTCCAGACGTTTAAGCGGGTTATTAATCAACATTGGGATATCTTAAAGGCCAATGGCAAACTTAATGATATGCTGTCTTCTACCTGTTCATTTTCTTTTCACAGGGGGCCGACATTAGGTTCCCGCTTTAGTCATAAATGTAAGGTTCCGCCTACACTTCAACAGTCTACCATATTTGGAAATAGGGTTAAGGAATGTGTTCCTTGTGGATATTGTTCCACATGTCCCCACATATATTTAAAACAAAAACATTCACTAGTTCTAACACCCCCAAGGTCTATGACATTTTATGTTTTGGAAATTGTAGCAGCGAATGGATTGTTTATTTGGCTACCTGTTCCTGTTCGGCATTTTATGTTGAACAAATGTCTAGAACACTTGAGGCTTCGGATTTCTGAACACCTCTGTGAGATCAGGAACAGGAGAGCCACTAATGCTTTGTTTAAGCACGCCTTTGCCCACAAGACAGCTAGATTTACATTTACTGTGATTGATAGGTTCCAGGGTTCTAACTTTTCTAAAGTTGGTTGGCACACTACATTAAATAATAAGGAAACAGGTTGGATCATCAGGCTAGGGGGTTTGTTTAATCCTGGTCTGAATGAATTGTCTTAGTGGTACAGCCAACCAGTAATTTTTGTGAATGCTAATGATGTCATGTATTTAAGGATTGGGTATTTTTCTGTGTTAATGCACTGAGAAAGGCTGATGCCGAAACCGGTTTGTTTTTTGTTTTTCATGCTGCCTAAATAAATAGGTTCAAGTTTTTCACCCATTGTGCTGGAACCCTTTTTGTGTTGTACTTTCCCTCAGGACTAACCCGTCCTTTATGCCTAAGGTGGTGTCCAGTGTGGCTCTAAACCAATCCATCCATTTACCAACCTTTTTTTCCTAATCCTCGGTATAAAGGAGAAAGGATCCTGCACTCCTTGGACGTGCACAGACAGCTCCTGCACTCCTTGGACGTGCACAGACAGCTCAAGTTCTACCTTGACAGGACTAAGCCTTTCAGAAAATGTGACCAGCTGTTAGTCAGCTTTGCTACAGGGGCAGAGGGTAAGGCCATTTCAAAACAAACCATTTCCAAATGGATAGCACACTGCATCCATTTCTGCTACAAGCACCATGGAAATCCTACCCCAAAGGGGATCAGACCACATTCCACTAGGGCTACTTCCTCCTCTACAGCATTTCTCAGAGGAGTCTCTGCCAGGGACATTCTAGAAGCTGCAACCTGGAGTTTTGTACACACCTTCACCAAGCATTACCACTTGCCTATCTTTTCTAAATCCAGGGCTGGATTTCCTACAGCAGTCTTGCAAGGCCTACTAGCCTGCCCTAACAATTCTTGACTGCCTCCACCCTTCCTCAGATTTGGGAATCTACCCAAGTGTGATGAGTGCAACAGTGAAACACGAAGAACATAGTACAGTTATGTACACTTACCATAAATGTAGATGTTCAAGTGTGTTCACTGTTGCAGTCCTGGTTTCCCTCCCTCCAGCCCCCTGGCTTTCTCTATCTTTCTACCTCTCCTCTCTATAGCCATTCCTAATGGCATTGGTATTTACTTTTTACTGGTGGTTTTCCCCACCATATGGTTAGGAGCTCCTGACATTTTTGGCAAGAAAAACTGATGTGATGTAATGGCATCAGCTGCCTGTTATATACCCCCTGAAGACCCGACGTCATGGAAGAAGCGACAGCATCCGACGCAGAAATACTAAGACTCTGGTGTTCGGGCTGACTGAGGGCTACCTGCAGGTAGATAACCAAAGTGTGATGACTGCAACAGTGAATACACTCGAACATCTACATTTATGGTAAGTTTACACAACTGTACTTTCTCCCTGCATACATGGGCATTCTGCTTTCATTCCACCTGCAAAACATGATGCTGAGTGACTGCATGCTGAGGTACTTTAGAACAGTCTTTACTTTTGTCTTTGTGACCTGGGATTTGGCTGGAAAAAATATGCATGCATTAATCCATTTACCCAGTAAAAAATAATTAAATAAAAATAACTTTTCAGTAATAGTTATAAGTGAGGTGGTATGTCAACAATGTTTGAGGAGAGACATGAAATTGTTACTGTTTAGTATTCTAAGGAAGTTCATCTTATGTGGCTTTGTGGAAACATATTCATGATAACATGTGCCAGTTAACTGGGTAAGGAACATCCAGTCATTCAGAGCAAGAGCAGGAGATGATTGGAAGCCCATAAAGGAAGAAAGGGGGATTGTATGAGATGACTGCATAATGGATGTTAGGAATTTTCCATGCTGCTTTTGCCCCCCCCCCCCCCCCCCCCCAGTCTTCCCACAACCATGAAAAGCTGCTCCATTGACTCATCTGTCCAGTACTTCCTAGCATTGGGCATTGGAGGACACTAGGCATGAGCATTGGAGGACACTAGGCATGAGAAGTGAGAGCAGAGGACTGTTGAGTCAAGAGATTTTACCAGGTTTCAGGTTTCAAAGTGAGCCTGCTTTAGTACCATGGGCTGCATGGTGTCTGCAGCACCTTCCAAGAAAACTGGAGTGTGTAAATTATGCAACTTACAATCAAATTTTTGTTCAGTGTAATGTACTTAGTTTAATCAAGGTACAATGCAAGGTACAATGCAAACAACAATGTGTATTTACTTAGTTTAATCATGGTACAATGCAAACAACAAAACAAACTTTCATCAGTATCACTGCAACACTGGTAATATAAGAGTAAGCATGCAGAGGGATAAAAGTCAAGGTAATATGCAGCATAAGCAAACGGTTAGAATATTTCAGTTACAAAGTGTACCAGCACACCATCATAACATCATAGAATGATTTCTGTGGAGAAAATAATATGCAAAGAATCAAGTATTTACAGTATGTAGAACCGTTGGTCATTGGATGGGAAGTGAGAGTAAGGCATGAATCAAATGAGGGAAAAGAAGCAGACAGAAGAGAGAAAAAAAATGGGGGAGATTTATTTTATTATTTATTTTACATTTGTTAACCGGGCTAGTCCAACTGGATACATTTCCATTTTCAGTGGAGGCCCAGGGAGAAAAGCTCCACAGTATCATTAAAACATTTATAATGTACAAGTATAAGAAGGGAAAAAAAAAACAAAATCTTGTTGATAAAAATAATGAGAGATCAGTAGTTACAAAGTCATACAATTTAAGCAAACACAGTATTCAGATAGAATTCTTACAGAAATATAAAGAAAAGGTATTTCGTTAAATGTAGATAGAGAGCATTTGTCAAGGAGAAATCGGCTAAATATGAAATATAAGACTTTCTTGCATTAAGATATGTGAAGTTGTTTACACTATGTTCATAGTTTAATACATCTGCTATTTGCAAAGAGGCAGTTACCACTGCTTAAGGTAAGTGGAGAGAAAAAGGAGAGGGGAGGCAGTATAGGGAAAATGGCAAAAGCGAGAGCAGATCAATTAGAAAGGGTAACAGCAAGGGCAAAGCCAGAGTGTTTTAATATGTTGCTTGAGCCCTTTTTTGCAGGAAGGAGGGAAGTGCAGTAGATCTACAGACAAATTAGATAGGGTAACAGCAAGGGCAAAGCCAATGTGTTTTAAGATGTTGCTTTAGCCTTTTTTTAAAGAGCGGGAAGGAGGGGAGTGCAGTTAGATCTGATGGCAACATGTTCCAATGTTTTCCAGCAGTATTTTGAAAACAAGGAATCGCCTTCCAAGTTATTAGACTTGCTAATGTTAGCTAGGAGTTTAGTGGAAGAGCGTAAGAAATTGAGGTTTGCATAGGGGGTAATATGGTTAGAGAGTATCTGTGTGTTAGGTTGGTAGAAAATCTTATGAACAAAAGTAAGTTGGGAAAGTAGCAAGATGTTTTGTAGTTCAAGTCGGTCTAGCTGTAGGTTCAGACAATGATGAGTTCTAAAGGGGTTTCCAGTGGCAAATTTGGCAATATTATAGGAGTTAGCTAGTTTAGTAAGATTATTTTTCTTTAGGTTAGTAAATATGGGGGAAGCATAGAGAAGAGTAGAGACTAGATGAGAGTGGGCAATGGTAGTTCTGGCTATAGGGGTTAAGAAGGGTTTTTTGTACATGGAGCTCAATTTTCTATTTACACTTTTTATTGTGTTTTATACGATTGTCAAATGTTAGGTTGTCAGTTATGACTCCTAATAGTTTGGTGGTAGAGTCAGGGTTTATATGACTTGATGGAGAAATTGATTGGGGGGGACTTACTGTTAGGTGAGAAGAGTAAGAGCTTGTTTTTTTTTTTTTTGCATTCAAAAGCAGGCAACGTTTTAAGAACCATTCCTCGACTAAGTTAAATACTGTCTGGGTTAGGGATTGTAGTTCAGATATGGAGTTGGCAGAACATATCAGTGTGGAGTCCTCTGCATATTGTATACAGGTAGCTTGAGGGATTTATAAGTGAAGGTTGTTGATGAACACTGAGAATAGAAGTGGACCAAGAATAGAACCCTGAGGGGGACTCCAGTGAGACTGGCAGGTGGGGAGATAGTTTATTCTCCCAGAGGACTGGTTGTTGCCTATTGTTAAGGTAGGACTTAAACCAGAGAACAGCCTTAGAGTCAAGAGCAAGGGATTAAAGAGTTTTTAGGAGTATGGGGTGGTTGACCATGTCAAAGGCTTTTGACAGATCAATGAAGAGTGCTGATGAGAGGATGTTATTTTGTTTTTTATTGATGGAGTCTGTGAAGGATAGGAGGGCTGTGGTGGTCCTATGAAATGGCCTAAAACCATGCTGACAGTTTGCTAGTTTATGTTGGATAAAGTGGGTAATTAGTTGTTGGTGAATGCATTTTTCCATAATGTTTGCTAATGATGATGAGAGCAATAGGCCTATAGTTGGAATAATCGTTGGATTTGCCACCTTTATGTAAAGGGATAATGTGGGAGATTTTCCAGATATCCGGGACAGTTCCTTCATTTATACTTCTGTTTATAATGATGGATACTTGTAATGATGGATATAGGATAAGCAACTGCTTTAGCTGCTTGTTGCAGGTATTTAGATGGTAGTTGGTCAGCAGAGGGGGTACATGGCTTAAGTTTCTGTATAAGTTTTTGGATGTATGAGGTCACGACAGGTTGTAATTGGAATGAGGGGAGGGTATCTGGTAAAGAGTTTGGGAGATTAGAGTAGTTTGTGCAAAGTTGTTAGGCTCGAGAGTTTATGGTGTCATTGAAAAAGGTGTTAAAGGCATTGGCGGTTTGAAGGGAGGTATTGTTTTCAGCTCCTAGAGGAGGTGGTGTGCTGGAGTGCCCTAGGTGTAAGAGTTTATTAATGCTAGACCAGAACTTCCGTGGATTGTTATGGTGAGATTGCTGTAGTTTACAGTAGTAGTTTTTTGTCAGTAAGTATAGCTTTTTTTTTGTAGTATTTCTTGGCTGTCTAAATGTTTGGTCTAAGATATTTTTGGATGTTCTCCACTTGGCCCATGATTTATTCCTGAGCAATATGAGTTGGGATGGGTGCACAGCTATATCCTACCTAGGTTAAGAAGCTCCAGGTACTACATGAGTTTGGGAATATATTTGCTGGTAAACCAGATGCACCTACCCGATGAATTGCCATGTAGACACTGGGCCTCAGTAGCCATTCAAAGAGGCTGCTTATACTGTTCCTGAGCAAGTTAAGCAGACCTTGAGAGTAAAAAATACAGGAGATGTTGGATCTGTGTGTAATTATGGAGTCCAATAATTCAGTTTGTGTCTCACCACAAATACTGCGGTGGTGGTGCTGGGGTAGAGTTGTCGCCTCACAGTAAGACGTCCTGTTCGATTCTTGGCTAAAGCGTCTTCTGTGTGGAGACATGTGTGAATGGGTGTACCTTCATTGAAGGTTGTGAGTCAGAGCTGGCTACTCTGTACGTAAAAATCTACTGCCAATCATTAGCAGACCGGAGTTCCGCTGTGACGACACCTAACCGGGAAAAGCCGAAAGATACAACAAGTGTCTCACCACAAATATAAGCTAATAAGCATATTGTTTTATTTTTAATGCACCGTGATAGCATTCCTGAAATAAACTTGTATCCAAGAAGCCAGGAAGTGCAGGAGTCAGCTGAAAGACATTGCCAAAATGGTCCAAATTGGGTCCCTGCCAGCAAGTGCAGAGGTCAGCTGAGAGACTCAGCCAAAATTGGTCCAAAGTGGGTCCCTCAATTGTTAAGGCTAAGCCTGTGTGGTTGTTAAATAGTGCAGAATCTGAGTAATTATGAGGTTTTTTATAATGCCATTATATTTGAAGACTGTAACAAAATGACTGAGTATGCAAATGCATTGACTGAAGATCTGTTTCATTTCATTCCTGTTAAAGCAGATGATGTAGCTTAAGTCATAAGAACTTTCACAGGTGTTAAGTTTTGTGTTGCAAGATTGACCAACTCCAGATGCAGCTTCAGCAGTAATGTTGGTTTATAGTGTGAAAATTTATTCTAAAAGGAGGTGCAGACTTCCAGTAGAAAAACAATGCGATTTGTGAGAGTACTGCAGTCATAATTATCCAAAAGGTATTTATAGAAGAAGGTCAATTTTCTGTAGAAAAAGTTTGTCTTGACCTGTTTATTGAGAGAACTCCACAAGGCACCAGGTACTCCCTAGTGGAAGTGAGAGACCTGATACAGAGTTCTGATACTTTTTTAAAATGGTTACAAAACCAGTAGTCACTGGAGGGCAAATTTCATCCAGGTTTTCAGTGTTTCCTATAGTGTACTAGCAAACAAGATGAAAGCGGGACTTAGTGCTGCAGTGTGACTGGTAATCTGGCAATGGACAGTCTAACACATTATTTTCGTGATGGAAGTCTGTCTCCCAAGAGAATAAAATCTATAAATAAAAAAGTACCTTCCACAGACTGATATCCATAGCTCATGAAATGTCGCTGAACAGTCACAACACATTAAATTCATTTGTGATTCTGTGGGGGTGCACCCAAACTAGAGCTACTCGTCACCAATCCAAAAGCACAACTCCCTGTGTCTGCTGCCTAGCCACCTGGAGAACGGATGCATTTTCCTTTTATGCCTTTCTTCCAAGTCTACTGATTAAGAATTTCCTTATGAAAACAGAAGTGAGACTGATTCTAACATCCTCAACTTGGCCAAGGCAACCATGGTGGTCTCTACGTTTAGGTCTGAACCCAGCCACATTTTCAGTGTCCTCTCAACTTAGCAGCAAGGTATAGTTCATCCCAGCTTAAATGGCCCACTTTTTTATCTTGAAGGGTAGAATTCTTAACGGTGAAGTTTTTTTTTTGGAGTACTAAAAATCCTGAACTGAGCTAAATTAGAAAACTGTACATCATAAGTGAAGATTTTCATTAATGGCAAAAGCAACGTTATGTACTCACCGTAATGATAGATTTGTTTGTTTCTATCTGGGTAAAACTGTGGGTTATTGGATCCAACTATCTGATGCCAGATGAGTCCCAAAATTCAGCTCCATAAGCTCTGTCTCCTCTACACATAACCCCCCCCCCACTTCACTAGAACGGTCTCAGATGTAGTTTGCCTCCACTTCACCCACTAGACACTTAGATTTAGACCTCATGGTAGAAAGGCTGAAAGGCCAAAAACCCAAAGCAAGAAAACAGACTTTGCAGTCTATTATCCCTGTGATAACAGAAAAGGAAGGGGCGTGTGGGATTAAGGTTGAACCAGACAGAAACGGAACATGCATCTGTTATAGTGGGTGTCACTTGTCTTGATTCACAAGTAAAGATGAACAGGCAGGGTAGTTCATTTATCTGCTTTTATTATGTAGAAATATCAGGATGGATAGCAGCAGTACAAAATACAAATTAACTGATTAACAGACAGACTACACAGACATGCATGCTTGCATCTTAACAGCTTACTACAAAATGGCAGTCAGGCTTGTATGTGTTCAATATTTATATATGTGTGCAAGCCCCTAGAAAGCTTCTTAAATGTATACATACATATTGATCTACATCTTCCCTCTTTAATGAATTGCCCACGTTATACTAACACCTGAAAGTAGATGCCGCAGTGGTGCAGCAGTAGCGTTATAGCCTCACAGCAAGAGGTTCTCCCGTTCAGCTCTCGGATGGAGTGCGGGGAGTGCCTTCTGTGTGGAGTCTGCATGTCCTCCCTGCAGTTGGGTGGTGGTCAAAAGACATGCGTAAATGGGTGTGCCTTCATTGAAGGTTTGACGTCGAGCTGGCACCTCCGCGTTCGTGAAAATCTACTGCCAATCATTAGCAGACCGGAGTTCCGCTGTGGCGACCCCCTAACTGGGAAAAGCTGAAAGACAAACATACCAACACCTGAAAGTAGAGACATGCAATTGTACAAACAATAAGAAATGGACACAACACTTCTGTCCTTATGTCCAAGTTGCAGTGTATCTGGAGCATGGTCTAGAAATACGATCTGATCCAGTGATATAGATGAATCAGAACTGGGTTTAGCAACCAGGACAGTCATTGGTAAACAGATTCTGGAGCTTCAGGATTCTTCTCAGGAACAGGGATATGTACTGGAATTCTGGCTAAATCACTCTGAGATGGTCTTTCTTGCAGGGATGATACTGCAATTCAGGCTCTGACACCAGGATCAAATGTTTCCGATTTCGCCTAAATTCTGCTCCTTGTGATTTCACAATGTATGATCTCTGCTCTGGACATAACACTTTTCATGACTCCGATCTAATCAAAACCTTTGGACATCTGCATCCTCACTATCTCTCCTTCACGTAATGGATTGAGCGGTTTGCTGGTCTTATCATAATAGGACTTCTGGGATAAGCACTTCAACAGGTTGACTTTCACTGGTCTGTTCTTGACACATGGAACCAATAATTTGCTAATGATTGGTAATGCGGTTCTGGTTTGTCTTGACAGAAGTCTCTGTGCAGGTTAACCAAGATGTTTATGATGAGGAACATTTTCTGAAATTAAAGAAAACATCACTATTGTCTCATTTCAAGTTCTTTAGTAATTGTTTCACACTTTGAACTACACATTCTGCCAAACCATTTCACTGTGGATACTCGGGGCTACTTGTAACATGAATAAAGTCCCACTCTTCAACAAATCTTTTGAACTGTTGGTTTGTAAATCGTGTACCATTGTCAGAAATAACTTTGTGCGGACTTCCATGGACTGCAAAATGACGCTTCATCTTGGTAATGACAGTACTGGATGCTAGACTAGAAAGCAGGTCAATCTTAAACCACTTTGAACAAGAGTCTACTAACACAAGTAATGTTGATCATTCCACTCAAAAATGTCTGTAGCTGCTGTTTGCCAAGGGAGTTCAAGAATCTGGTTTAGCTGAAGTGTTATTTTCTGTTGATGCAGCTTAGAGTACTTTGTTCTTGTTCTGTATGTAATAGTACTCTCAATATCCTGTGACACAGAAGGCCAAAATACTAGTCCTCTTCCCCCTTCTTTTGGTAGAGTCTGCTGCTGGGTGGCCACAATGCAAAATAGTAATATATTCTTGTTGCAAGACCTTTGGAACGATCACTTTAGTACCATTCATGATGATGCTATTGTCAAAAAAATCTCATGTCTGTATAGAAAATAAGGTTGTACTTCTACTGGTAAGCAAGATTGTTTTGATGGCCATTCTTGACTGATAAAGTAGTTGAGCTTCTAAAGAACTGGATCTGTGGCTGCATGACTTCTAAGCTCAAGATGTGTGGAATAAACCTTCTCACTTTCATGACTTCAAAATCAAGATGTTCATCGTGTTACACTGCTGCAGTCATCCCACTTGGGTTATCTGCCGTCAGGCGGTTCCGCAGTCTGCCTGAGTTCCAAAGTCTTGGTCCGGTGTCGGTTGCTGTCGCTTCTTCCCTGACGTCAGTGCAACAGGGATATAAAAGAGGCAGCAGATGCCATTTTCTTCAGTCTTTCTTGCCGTGTGGTGCCCGAAGCAGAAGCAGTTCGCAAGTGCTGGTCGGCCGACTCTTGAGAAAGGATAGGCAGCAGAGACCCAAACCAGACACCGAGGCCTCTGCTAGGCCAGTCGCCGGTTCTCCGGTTTTCAGTGAGGCGCCTACGCAGCCCCTGACGACCGCTGATTTAGAACTCCAGCCTGCATCCGACTCCCAAGCGGAGATTGCAGGGCCTCCAGAGCCTTTATCTTTAGGCCCTTCCGACTCCATGGCTGATGGGGATTCCGGTGCAGTTGAAAGCCCATCAGTTGCTGAAGGTGTCTTCAGACCGACTACACTTACTATTAAATCCTTTGCAAAACTGAAAACTCCATTAAAAGTAAGGAAGCCTGTACAGTGCAAGGCCCTATGCCTAAGAAACAGATGCTTAAGATGACCGAAGGCTTAATTTCCCTAATCAGGGGTTCCCATCCCCCACCTGACAAAAGGCCTAGACAGGAGGACGACTATGCTTCCTCTGACCAGGTTTCCATTACCTCAGATTCTTCTGAGGAACAGGAGTACTCTTTTCCCCCTTGTGAAGACTCTGATGCTGAAGAGTCTATTCCTTCAGCATCTCCCCCAGAAGACTACTCTTTTGGGAAACTTTACATACCATGAGGGAACATTTCCACTGGAAAGGCCAGGATTACTCTGATTCTAAGAAAAGGCTCCGAGAGTTCCTCTTACTACCCTAGCACAGACCCCTTGCTATTCGACCTGTGTTAGACATTGTGGATGATGTTTATTCAGAATCTAGCCTTAACACAGATTCATTACCTCCTGCACCAGCCAAACCAGACAGATACTTCAGAGTCCCTGACTCACATAAATTCCTATATAAAAGCCCTGTTGCTGACCCAGAAAACATTTCCCAGGGTCCCAAAGGGGATAAGGCCTCTATTGCTAAAAATCCTGTACTGTCTGAAAGAGATTCTAGAGCACTAGACAGATGGGGAAAGAAAGTATATACCTCAGCTACTCTAGCTATGAGGGCCTTAAATTGCCAGTTTCACATGCTGAAATATCAACAATATTTGATGTCTCAATTAAAACAAAAAATGCACACTCATACAGAGCAGCCTGATTATTTGTTGCATGCAGCAGAACAAGTGGGAAAACATACTTTGCAATGTGGATTTGATTCATTGGAAGCTTATTGCAGAGCAACTGTAACAGGATCTGTCATTCGTAGGCATGCTTGGTTAAAAGAACAAACTTTACCTGATCATGTTAAAGCAAAGTTATTGGATGCACCCATACAGCAGGATGTTTAATTTGGTGTGAAAGAAAATGGAGGATAAGGCAAAATCTTTGCAGACGGTCAAGGATTTTTTACAGGTCCAACCCCCTCATTTCAGCAGAAATTGGCCAACCAAAAACTGGTCCTTTCCAACTTCTGACAGACCCCAGAGGGGCAAATACAGACGCCCAAGGGGCAGAGGTCAGCCACAAGGCTCTTACAAGCCACTACAATGGGGTGCCACAACCCAGAAAGGAGGAGAAGACGGGTCTCAAACTATCAGAAGACAATCACAATGACTTACCCCTCAGACTGCCAAGCAAATCACTCTTGGCAGCTCCCGTGGGAGGAAAACTTGCACTTTTTGCAGACAATTGGCACATCATCACAAAAGACAAATGGGTCTTGTATATTGTAACTCAAGGACACAGGTTCCACTTTCACACTTTACCAAGGATAAAAGGAATGCCAAACCTGCCATCAAATCAACGGGCAGAGGCTCAAAGACAAATTACAGCACTCGTGGACATGAGAGCCATTCAACAGGTTCCTACAGAGGAGCAAGGACAAGGATTTTACTCGAGACTCTTTCTGGATCCCCGAAAGGACAAAGCCTGGAGACCCATTCTGGACCTTTCACTTCTAAACACATACCTGGAAGTACCCTAATTCAAGATGCTCACACTACAGCAACTTCTTCCCATGCTGGGCAAGAAGGCTTGGCTAGTAACGTTGGACCTCAAGGAGGCATACCTGCATGTCCCTATCGGACATTGCAGAAGATACCTCCGATTTGTAGCAGGTACAACTCCTTACCAATTCTCTGCACTGCCTTTTGGCTTATCTACTGTGCCCAGGATCTTCACAAAATGCCTGGCACCAGTAATTGCATACTGCAGACAGAGGAATCCAAATATATCCATACCTGGACGACTGCCTTATTCAAGCAGACAGCAAGGACATTCTTTTAAAACATCTGGCGTTTGTAAAAACCTACTAAGTTGCCTAGGGTACAAAGTAAACGAAAATAAGTCAAAACTAGTGCCCTCACAAGACTTGATATTCCTGGGTGCCAGCTTAAACACAACGGCCCAGATGGCTTATCTCACGCCAGACAAGCAAGGACAACTGACTCAATACTTCAAAATGATGGCAACAAAGACCCAACTCCCTGCAAGAAAAATTCTGCAGGCCTTGGGATTCATGGCTTCTTGCATACTACTAATACCATATGCCAAACTGCATATGAGGAAATTACAATGGTACCTGAAAAGCGTATGGACTCAACACAGCCACAGCTTGGAAACAATAATACCACTAATTCCCTGCCTTCAACAGGAGTTTCTGTGGTGGGCTCAGGCATGTCACCTCAACAAGGGTCAGCCTTTCACCTTGCCCACATCCAAGCAAACGATGACAGCAGATGCATCGGATTACACCTTGGGTGCACACATGGCAGGACAGTGTATTCAGGGCATATGGTCTGCAGGTCAAATGCATCTCCACATCAATCAAAAAGAGACGCTAGCTGTACAAAATGCCCTAACAACTTTCAAGGACTTCCTACATCCAGGACAACTTCTAATAGACAGACATCGCAGTGATGTGGTACATAAACAAGGGGGCACACATTCCTACCCCCTATGCAGGTAAGCAGTGACCTTGTGGAACACAGCACTGACCTACCAAGTTCAACTACAAGCGCAATTCCTGCCAGGAAAGAAAAATACATTGGCAGACAAACTAAGCAGAAATATCATGGATCCTCACTAGTGGAAACTAGACCCACAAGTATTCACAGTGATAACTCAAAAATGGGGGAGCCCAGACATAGATGTTTGCCTCCCCCCAAAACTACCAACTGCAAAAGTTTTGCACAAGGACATACCACACTCTAGCTTGGAAAGTGGACGCCCTCTCATTCAGTTGGAAAACACTAACAGTGTATGCCTTTCCTCCACTGCCTCTTCTGGCAAAGGTGCTGCTAAAAGCCAGATTAGAGAGGCCACAAATGATACTCGTTGCTCCAGACTGACCACACCAACACTGGTATCCAATGTTAAGGAACATGGCTCAAGGCCCACCATGGATTTTACCTCAAATTCCTCACCTGCTAACTCAGCAAAACAATCCGATTCTACACAGCCAGCTCAAGACTTTAAATCTGGCTGCATGGCAGATTATCTAAAGAACCACTTCTCTCTACAGCTGTTATGGATGTCATTCTGGAGGCCAGGAGACCCAGCACCAGGAAAACCTACTCAGACAAATGGAAAAGATTCTGCGCTTGGAACCAGGCTAAAGGCCAGAATCCTCTTGTCCCAAGTATTCCTCAGAGTCTACAATATTTAACTGAGATGTTGCACAAAGGCCTTTCCTTTTCATCTATAAAGATCCACGCTTCAGATATTTCAGCTCATTACAACACGAATCCTCCTATTTTTTCACATCCATTATTAAGACAGTACCTCAGAGGGGCTAAGAACTTAAGACTGCCCCAAAGAGCACCAACACCAACTTGGAACCTCAATTTTGTTTTGGAAAAACTTACACTACCGCCCTTCGAGACGACAGCTTTTTCAGTTAGTTTTTATCATGAAAAAACTGCCCTGCTGCTAGCAATAACTTCAGCACGAAGAGTCTCAGAGCTACAGGCCCTAATGGCAGTGTAGCCTTTCATCATTTTTCATCAAGACAGACTCTTTACGAACTAACCCTTCCTTTATGCCAAAGGTAGTATCCAGTGTGGCTCTAAACCAAACCATTCATTTACCCACCTTTTATCCAAACCCCCAGAATAAAGGGGAAAGGCTCCTACATTCTTTGGGCATTCACAGGCAATTACGTTTCTACTTGGATAAAACAAAGGTTTTCAGAAAATCTGATCAGCTCTTTGTATCCTATGCTGCAGGATCTCAAGGAAAGCCTATATCAAAACAGACCATTTAAAAATGGATAGGACATTGTATCCATTTCTGCTACACACACCATGGGAAACCAGTACCTGGTAACATTAGGCCTCATTCCACCAGGGCTACAGCAACATCAGCAGCCTTCCTCAGAGGATTACCATCCAAAGATATTTTGGAAGCTGCAACTTGGAGTTCAGTGCACACCTTCACCAAGCACTGCCACTTACCTCTGTACTCAAAAACCAGAGCTGGCTTTGACACTGCAGTTTAGCAGGGCCTACTAGCTTCTCCAAACCCTGTTTAGTACCATCTGCCCAGCCTTAGCTTTGGGATTCAACCCAAGTGTGATGACTGCAGCAGTGTAACACGATGAACATAGTACAGTTTTGTACCTACCATAAATGTAGATGTTGGTGTTCACACTGCTGCAGTCCAGGTTACCCTCCCACCTTCCCCTCTGACGTCAGGGAAGAAGCGACAGCAACCAACACTGGACCATGACTTTGGAACTCGGGCCGACTGCGGGACCGCCTGACGGCAGATAACCCAAGTGTGATGACTGCAGCAGTTTGAACACTCTTAACATCTACATTTATGGTTGGTACAAAACTGTACTTTTCTCATTTTCATGCTGTTCAGTAGTATTTCTGGGTTGGTCTGGATAAAGTATCAGCAAGATAAAGAAGTTTGTCTTTTGTGTAGACAAGATTGAAATTATACTTTTGCAATTTGATTGAAATTATATTTTTGCAATTTGAGCATCATGCATTGCAATCTGGCAGGATCTGTGTACATAGGCTTTCTCAAAATAGTGACTAGAGGTTGTGATCTTTAAGATTGGTCTACCATAAATATAATCATGGAACTTGAACATGCAAACACAATTGCCAAGAGTTCTATTTCTATCTGAGCATACTGCATTTCAGTTTGGTTAGAGTTCTTAATGCATAGGCTACTGGTCTACCCTCTTGAAGAATGACTACACCTAGACCAAATTTCAAAGCATCGCAAGTAAGAGTAACTGGTTTGTGAACATCAAAGTAGCTGAGAGTTAGTGGTCTGGCAAGTTTCTGTTTCAGGACATCAAATGCTGTCTGGTGTTGCTCTAACCATGACCAGAGTACATGTTTACATGTCAGCTCTCTAAACGGTGCTGAAAGTTGGCTCAAGTCTAGAATGAACTTGCTTAGGTAATTACCATGCCAAGAAAACATTGTAGGGCTTGAACATAGTCTAGAGCTGGCATCTCAAGAATAGCAGTTTGCTTGGAAGGATCAGGTTGTAAGCCTGAACTAAATAGGTGACCAACATAACTAATTTCTTGTAGCCTGAATTTGTACGTCTGAGAATTCAGCTGAAGATTCACTTCACGAGCTCTCTCCAGAACTTGCTTAGGTTTCTGTCATGCCCAGCTTCACCGTTATCTCCTACTAGTATATCATCTACTCTAATGGCGCATAGATGCACAGAAAAAAATTTGCTCCGTTGCATGCTAGAAGACTTCATTGGCAGAATTTATCCCAAATTGCATTCTCGAAAATCTGTAACTGCCAAACGGAGTACTGAAAGTAGTTGGCCATGAAGGTTTTCGATCAAGCAGTATTTGCCAAAATGAACTCTCTGCATTCAAGACAGAAAGGCATTTGGGCATAAGAGCTGCAGCTTCTTTGACTGTATGCATTGGATGATGAGGTATTTTTAGTGTGGTGTTCAAATCACGTAGCTCAATACGTATGCTAATATCTAAGCTTTTCTTATGAGATACTACCATGGAAGATACCCACTCAGTAGGTTCATCTACTGGACAAATTACACCTTGCTGCACCATTTTATCTAGCTCTGCCTTGACTCTGTTCTGCATAGCTATTAGAACTTTATGGGCTGGTCTGAGAACTGGACTGACTTCTGGGTCTAAATGGTAGTTTGCCTAGTTTGTCTTCAAAAAGATCAGCATAGGTAGTGAAAATAGATTGGACAAAATTAGAATAGTGGTCTTTTAAACTAACATGGTGGACTTCTTGTCAAATGAAAGCAGTCCCATTTTCAAAGCGTCTCTGAAGCCTAATAATGACTGTGCGTGCCTTTTGACCACATAAAATTGCAAGTCATAGCTGTTTCCAGCAGAGTAACATGAAGGTACTACTGAACCTTCAGTTTGAATTTCACCACCATAAGCAACAAGCTTCGCACACTTGGCTAAATCGAGCTTCTCACCAGCACATACTCTAGCAAATGTTTCTGCTGACATAACACTGCACTTTGAACCTGTATCAACTTTGAGCTCTATGGGTCTTCCATTTATCCGAACAGTACAAAGTAGCTCATTCTTTGCCCATAAATCTACTGCGTTGACTGTTTAAGCACAGATGCACCATGAGCATAAAAATAGGGTTACAGCTTTCTAATTGACTGACTTGTCTCTTGGAATATTCTCTTTTAATAAAATAATGTCTCCCTTTTGATTTACAAAATCTTTTGAAATGATCCACTTACTGCATTTGTGGCATTGCTGACCAAAAGCTAAGCATTTTTTTCTTTTAGATTCATGATTTCCACCACAGCTATGACAGCAATTAAACTGGGTGGGGGCCCACTCTTTCAGTTTGCTGACTCACTGTATACACTGGAATTTGGAAAGGTACAGGGTTTAGTGAGTATTGCAGGGGTTACAATTGCTACCACATGCTTAGGCCTGTTTTTTTTTTTAACCACATGCTGCATACTATTAGCGTTGACTTCAGACGTTACTGGAAGGGTGCATTTCTCATTCGTAAGCATATTTGTGTGCTTTTCTGGAAGGTCATATTTCTGACAAGACTCTGGTCGTATTCAAATTTAAGTCACTGTCACAAAGCAAAAGCTTTCGCAGAGCAGCATCTTTAATACCACACACAAGTCTGTGTTTTATCAACTCGTCCCTTAAATCACCAAATCTGCACGTTTTAGCCTTGTTTCTCAAATCAGTTACATGTGCTGCAAACATTTCACCAGGTAAAAGTGTCTTTCTATTGAAATATTCATTTGTAGGTTACACGTTTCTCTAAATTTACGTTTTAAGCACTCTGGGTCTCCCCTTGACTCAGCTGGTACAACTATAGTATGGTTCCCCCCTCGCCTGCAAATACAGCAGATGGATACACAAATGAGCGCGTTCTTTCTTTAGCTTCTGAACCAGCTAAATTAAGCAGAATAAATGCCCTTTGTATGGTCATCTTTATCGAACAATGCAGCATGTATGAAAATATACTCGTGCTCAAACACTCTCCAATTCTCTGCAATATTAAAGTCATGTGGAGCTGGTCTAAGAAATCCTTCAGCCTTGCCAGCAAAGTATGCCCAAACACACTGAAAATATGGCCCTTGTAATTATGTATGAACCTGCACATACAGCTAGTACTCGTAATAACATTCAAATGCACAAAAATCTCTCTAGTACTATATTTCGCAAAATAGCTGTACTATACTGGAAGAAACTTAAGAACACTTCATACACTTCGGATATCTTGAATAGCTTTAATGCTAAATAGTAGTGCTTAGAGAAAAAGTGCAGTTTCCCTTATTGTATACATTTTATGTGATTTGGACCTAATATTTTACATAGTTTGAATATTTTCATCATTATGTCAGTTTCGGACATTTCCTTTAAACTACAAATATGTTTAGAGCGTTCTGAGTGCTTGGTTTTATATTTTACGAATAAGAAATCATTTAAGTAAGCTTTGATACCTGAAATTTGTTTCTGACCCATTTTTGTGAGTTAATATGTGCAGTAGGGATGATTCATTCCTCTGTATTCCTCCACCTTTAACTGAGTGCCTTCAGTCCTGTATCTGAATCCTATTATGACACCATGTCACTCATCTTGCTTCACAAGTAAAGATGAAGTGCGGTAGTAAGTTTGTGCTTTATGTAGAAATGTCAGGATGGATAGCAGCAGTACAGAATATAAACAAACTGATTAACAGACATGCATGCTTACATCTCAACAACTTACTACAAAATGGCAGTCAGGCTCACACGTGCTCAGTATTTATACACGTGTGCAAGCCTGTAGAAAGCTTCTTAAAGGTTCATAGGTGTGTATTAAGCTAATGGCCCTGGAGCCTTTACAAACCTAGCCCATAGAAGTGCCCTGGTATAGTGCCACCCAATGGAATACATACATATTGATCTAAAATGGGTATATAACTTTTGTATCCAATGTTGTCTTTTCTGTATGGGTTCAACCTGTGGGACAGAGTCCCCAGCCACAAAACATCTTGGCAAGGTCACATGGAAAGATAGTAAAAATAATAAAACAGAGCGGTCCACGTAACACAAACTCCACTTTAATAGAAGTATAGGGCTTTCATCATAAATGTTTCCAACTTCATCAGAACACTTTCCTACAACAATCATGGATTTAAATACATAACGATCCCATGACTTCAAAAACACGCCCTTCTTTTACAAAATTTAATAAAAATGTAATCTACTGCCAATCATTAGCGGACTGGAGTTCCACTGTGGTGACCCCAAACCGGGAAAAGCCGAAAGACACAGCAACATTTTAAATAGTTTATATTCATACCTTGCCTGCGTCTACTAAAAAAGTGCATACATGTGTTTGCAAAGGCAAATTACCCACTTAAAAAACTAATTTTTTTTTCAAATAAAACACTCATTATACAAACACATAATGCATAAGTATACATAAACTCAAGAAAAAAATTAGTTCAGCCTTCAATCTAAGAACACTGCTGATTGAATCAGATTGATTTAGACCAGGGGGCTCAATAGCGTTATTCCTGAGCTGCCAAATCAACTCTTTATACTCTAGCAGTAATTCGTGAGGTCCACCCCTTTGGTCAAAGGATACTTTTTCTATACATGTATACTTAAAGCAGTGTGTTAGAAACTTGCTCTTGCCAAACGTGTGATGAAAAATCCATTATTTTGTTGTATGTCGTATTGATACTGGTAAATCTTGTTCTTGAACTTATTTTTGGTTTTACCAGTGTAAAAAGACCTACATTGTTGACACACAGCCAAAAATATTTTTACTCGGACCATTTAAATCCTGACAAATTTTAAAGACTCCCCATCTAGGTATTAGAATCTTTACCCCCTCTTTAATAAATCCCCATATAGGTATTCTGTACCCCCTGTTTAATAAATCTACATGTATTACAATGGCCGCATTTGTTCATGCGACCCAAATGTATTTTTTCTTGTTTTTCCAAAATAGACTTAAGCATACATTTTTTTTTGTATACCACCACAGGATTCAATCCTATCTTTTCCAAGTTCTCTCTATCAATCCTAAAGACATCCCAGTTGTGATAAATAATAACATCAAAATGCAAATTATATGGTAAGATGAGAGCGCTTTTAAAGTTAACAGTCTCTTTTTTTACTACTCAAATTCAATAAAAATATCATTTGTCCCAAGCAAAGGAGTAAAAATACCTTCCTGTCTTTTTTTTTAATGACCTCACTGAAAATCTTTTCTAAAAATGACATAGGATATCCTCTAACATGTCTTTCATAATCCAACATTGTTCACTAAAGGTGATGTCATTGCTCACCATACAGGCAAGTCTCACCATCTGGCCTTAGGTGGGGTGATGACTATCAAAATGAAGCAATGAAGCAGGTAGGTTTTCTGCATATATTTGATTCAAATCTACCTTCCTCGTTCTTTGGAATAGTGACATCTAGGTAATGTAATTTTTTTTCACCAATTTCCATGGTGAATCTGAGAAGAAAAAGTCTCTAAAAAA
>NC_056727.1:877461179-877493295 GCF_019279795.1 Protopterus annectens
CTGAAGCCTCTCCCTCTGCCATTCCTCGGGGTTGCCTCCCTTGTGTAATAAGCTCTCTTGGAATAATTCTATTGTCCACCTGCAAGCCCTGTTGCTGTCTCTGCCTCTGGTTCATCAGTCTCTAGGACCTCCTCAGAAGCTGTGATACTAAAGAGCTGCTGGATTCAATACCATTGTCTTCAGCAAAATCATTATTGGTATCAAAATTGTTTGTAATTATTCCCGGTCTGCCCCGAGATGGGTGTGGGTAGGCCTTCCCAGACTCTTAGTCTGATTTATTGCTAAGCAACTTATTCGCTTTCTTGTTCTTTATTATTACTATTTGATTTTCAGTGTCTTTAAACAAACATGTTCATATTCAGAGCCTTTAAACTGAAACAATAGATCGCTTCTAATTTTCCTATCTAAAATCTCAACTTTCTTTTTAAGTTTGTCAGTTTTCTTGTCATTGTGCTTAATTAAAACACTAAGCAATTCACATCCATGTTTGTTAAAAAGTTCAAGCAACTCTCAATGTAATTCTGATCCTTGACTCACTGAGAACCGGCGACTGGCCTAGAAGAGGTTTCGTCGTCTGTTTTGGACAAGGTTAACAAAATGCAGCACCATTTAGACCACCTTGCTGGGAAAGACCATGAGTTTCTTCAGACTCCTGCTTGTTTGGTCAATGCTGGATGGATAACCCAAGTTCCAGGTAATCTTTCAAGAAGTGAAGTTATGGATGGTGTGGGTGGCCCTCCGAACAATGTTTGGCTTTTGAGGACAGTTTAATTTGAAGAACTGGAATATACAATGTGGAGCTGCAGATGCTTAGCAGCTCCATTTGTTCTCTAGAACAATTGATTTTTCATTGTAAGAGGTTGCAACTTGATGATGCCTATTTGCGTGAATGCATTAAGGTTAAGAGAATCCTGAAGAGGCTTTAAACCTGGAAATTTCCCAACGCGGTGAAATCTGGTTCCCCATTTCATGAAGAGCTTTTACAGCTCTTCGATTGGCATGGTTATGAGCTCCTGGAGTGTTTTGATTAAATTCAATCAAAAAGAAATTGATAACTTGATTATTGAGTCCGAAAAGTTGGGCAATGTTATTAACAATTTATTCCCCAGTCACCATAATGACTATTTGGCCATCTTTAAGAAAGTCAATAGGGATATAGAGAGAGTGAGTAATAATAAAAAGAAAGTGTGAAAGAGACCGTGTAGTGTACGCAGAAGGGAAGGCGTATACAAAACCACCCACCACCAATAGGAAAGAGGCTTCGGATGATGTGCGTCAGTGGGAGGGTCCTCTGAATCAAGATAACAGGATAACCAGTGAAATGGAAGTCCCTTTAGATGGGAACCAAGCGAATGGGCCTCTGAGGTCCAAACTATTAGAAAACCAGAGTAACAGAGGCAACAACACTTTTTCCAACAACTGGAATTTTTACCAAGGGAATTATCGGCAGGGGAAGTATCAGTACAACAGGAACTAGGAGCAGAGGTGAATGTGGACTTTTCGATTGGCATCTTTGGGAGCAAATGATTTACAAGGTACTGTTTAAGTGGGTTTTCCTTCTTGTACCCAAGGGGCAGTAGTTGAAATTGTTCAAAATTATGCTGGGGACTGCAAATGTTACAACTATAGTGACTTTGAGTGCAATATTGAGCATGTACATTTATTATTTATTAAGAATTTTGTGCCTGCATCTAGTTTTAAAATTGATAAATTGCTTATAGATTTGAAACTGCCTCTTAGAAAATGTGTTTTAAACTGTTTCATGATGAAGTTTATTTCGCAGGAGAAGTGTTGAGAAGTAGTACATTTAATCCCCCTTTACCTCTGCCACTCATTATTTTTGTGAAATTAGTAGAGTAAGAGTTTAGAAATTTAAAATTGAATAGTTCTTATGTTCATGACAATTTGAGTGCCTATGAATCTTTGTTATTGCATGAACTTTCCAATAACAAACAGGTTAGGGTTATGAAACCCGATAAGGGGGGAGGGGGTCGTTATTATGGGGAAATATTATTATATTCATAAAATGTTAGCACATGTGAATAATAGCGGTTTGTATGAAGAAACATCTTTAAGTCTTATCAAACTGGCCTATTAGCGTATAGATTTCTACTTACAAGATATGTTGGATGAAAAGGTAACGTGATGGGGGTTTTTTTCACGTTACCCAGTGGTACCCGTTATTTTTGGGATACCCAAAATTCATAAGTGTATTAATAATCCACCTATGAGGCCTATTGTTAGTGCTAGGAAATCCAAGACCCACCCCCTGGGTAAATATGTTAATATTTTACTTAAAAGCTGTTTGGAATCGTTTGATCATATATACAAAGATTCTTGTGACTTTTTGATGAAAATGAGGAAAGTGGAATTTTCTTCAAAAGTATGTCTTTTTGACCATTGATGTGGCAGAACTATATAATGTTCCACACGAAGTAGGGAATAGAATGGTTTCATGATTTCCTTTGTGAATGCACAGATCTGGACAATAATACTAATAAATGTTTCAGTTCTTTGTATGAAATTAGTACTTGAATACAGTTTTGTGTATTTAGATGGGCAATACTTCAGGCAAAAGAAGGGAGTTGCAATGGAGGCGGCTTGTGCCCCCATCTTTGCAAATATTATTCTATTACAATGGGAAGAGACATATTTTGTTCCCATATTTCCAGGTAAAACCACGGAGTTTATATCTTCGATTTCTGGATGACATATGTGTTGTTTGGAATAGAGCAGTAGAGGAAATTTGTCAATGTTTTAAATATCTCTACTTCCTTCTTGAAGTTTACTCAACAGTAGGATGCAAGTTTTATGAATTATTAGGATGTTACCATTTCTAAGGATGTGGGGAACAAAAGGGTGGGTTAGTACGATATATCGTAAGCCCGCCTACAGTAATAGTATTTTACAGTTTGACAGCAGCCATCCGTTCGATCAGAAAGCTGGGATAGTTAAGGAACAATTTATCTAGCTTGCACGGATGGTTTCTGATTGGAACCAGTTTGTTTATGAATGTGATAAAATGGGGAATATGTTTCAGTGTAGAGGTTACCCTGGTAGTTTAATGTTGCAAGTTGCTAATGATATCATAGGGAGGAGAACTAAGGGGGAATTTGTGCCCTATATTAGTCTAAATCTAAATTTGGACCAAGGGGAATTTGGACCTGGTAAAAACAAAAATAAGGACCTATTGAAGTTGGGGGGGGGGGCTTTATTACTCAGTTTTGTAATGAGGCCAAGGGTATCAGGGAAATAATTTATAAATACTGGAATATTTTCTCTTTGTTTAAAGAAATGTCTAGTGTAGTTGAGGTTAGACCCAGTGTTGTGTTTAGAAGAGGAAAAACGCTCAAAACATTTCTTTGAACATCCTACAGTTGATATTGGACCCAATACTTCAAATAAAAATGGGGTACTTCGTCATTATACCCAGTGTAGGATGGTATTAGAAGGCGATCAAGTAGAGGTTAATTATAAGATTTTTAGACCCAGGTTTAATTGTACTTGCAATACTATGGGGGTTATATATGTGGGGAAATGCCTTAACTGCCATAGGAAAGACAAAAAGAACATTCAGGGAACGTCTGTATGAACATGGACTTGATATTAGGAAGGGGGATATGAAAAATGCAATGGCCATGCACATTAGTACCAACACTAATCCATGTTTTTGGGGGTTTTTTTGTTGGAATGTGTCCGAGGGACTATAGAAGGGGGACCTTGGGAAGACTAACTGGAAGCCAAGGAATTAAGGTGGCAATTTAAATTGAATGCCACTGTCCCCCCCAGGTCTCAATGATAATATATCTATAACCAATGTGCTTAAATTAAAATATTATATTGTTTAAAGCTACTTCTCCATTTGTAGTATATAGGGTGTTGTGTTTGTAATTTTATTTGAATGCTGAGTATTTAATATTGTGTTTTAAAATACTGTGTGTGGTTTTTAATTAAGGGAAATAATTTATTGGTTATGTTAAGTGTGGTGTGTGTGTGTGTGTATGTGTATGTGTGTGTGTGTGTGTGTGTATATATATATATATATATATATATATATATATATATATATATAGATATATAGATATATAGATATATATAGTTCAGTGTTTAAATGTTTCTGATGAAGTTTTTTCGAAAGCGCTTAATCCTTGGAGCTGTGTGCTATTAAATTTTATTCAATCTTCTTTCTTTGTTGTTTGGTTGTTCTTGTCTACCTTTTAAATATTCCTAGAGTTCTGAAAGTCTTATGAAATGACAAGCATTTAAAGAATTCTGATGCTAATTTCTCCATTTTGTTTTTCCTGCACCTTTCAGTTTTTTTTTTTATTATATGACTGCAATTAGGCATGCAGATAATAGGCAAGAGGGGGCTGGAATTTATTGGAGAAAACTGACAAAGGAACCAAGGTTTCAGGAGCAAATAACTAGAGAGAAAAATAATAGAATAGGAAGATGCCAAGAATTTTAAAATATTGCATGATGACTATAAGGGCCAATCAGAGCAGTTTAGAAATGCTTTGGTAGAGAGATTGGCTAAGCAGTTCACAGCGAAACAATGGGAAGATAAGTTTCCCAAATATGCAAAAAATCTAGAAAATTTAGGATTTTTCTTTGGAAATGTTTACTTGGGGTATAAAATACCTATACAGACTCTAGAAAACTTTTCATGAAGTAGACACAAATGTTGGAATTGTGATGGCAAAGAAAGAGGCAGTTGGGAGCACATTTTCTGGGAGTGTAATGAGTTGGCAGACTTGAGAGTCCCTGCAGTCTACACTGTCAAATAGTGGGTGAGCAAATTGGTTTATCTAAGGAAATTATTTTTCTGAGCTATGATACAGAATTGGAATTGCCTAGACACGGTTAAGGTCTTGCAGAGTCTAATTGTGGTGATTGCCAAAAAACAATTACGAGAACGTGGAAATTAAAGTCTAAACCAGCTGTACTAGAGGTAGTGAATATAGTAACATATAAAACAACTGGAACCGAGATCTTTTAGAAAAGGATAAGAGCAATTTGCATAGAAAAAAAAAATGGGAATTGTGGGAACAATACATATAGGGGAGGAATGGGGTTTAAAAGAAGGCAGGATTTGAATGAGCTATGTAATCTTTGACTGTGATTGGGTAGATTATAATTGATTTATAACATTTGCAGGTAAAATTATTGTTATGGTTTGTGATGTATCATGCTGTCAATTATGTGAATATGGTTTGTTTTCATTTATTTAAATGTAAGATTGCCTATGTCATAAGTGATAATTTAATAAAAATGTCCCTTTTTATATAAAAAAAAAGGGGAGACTCCAACCACCATTTCTCGACTGAGATAAATGGGAAAATCCATTGGATGTGTTAAGTATGACCACAGGGCCACTCTTGTGATACCTGGCCAGGGGGACTAAACAAATGGCAGCTGACATGTGGCCCAAAAATCTGAGGATAAGATATGCTGGAGGTTTTCTGCACATGATCAAATACCTTGTCAGATCTGAAAGGTCTGATGTTCTGTGGAAGCTTGGCAATCTGGGAGACTGTGGCTAAATAGCCCCCTTTAAACTCCAAGGACTGAACAAGATGGAGACTGTACTTCTGGTAATTCACTGTGATCCCCAAGGAACTGCAAAGGTGGAGTAAGATGTCCTTGGCCCTGGGGCAGTTAGGATCCAGTCATCCAGGTAAGGAAAGACCTCTTGCAGTCTGAACCAGGTTGCTACCACTACCATACACATAGTGAACACCCGAGGGCAGTGGTGAAACCAAATGGCAGTGCTCTGAGCTGGTGATAGGCTTCCAACTAGTACAGGAATATTCTCGATGGTTGACTAGCTTTATATCATGGTAGGTATCCTTTATCTGTTGAGTACATCCAGTTTTCCTTCCTCAACAGAGGTGAGATGGACTGCCCTGTGACCATCTTGAACTTGGTCTGTTTTGCAAACTGATTCAGCTTTCTCAAATCCAAAATTAGCCCGAGGTCCTTTTACCAGAAAGAACTTTGAGTAGACCATTGCTCCTCATTGGTCTGGTAGGACCTCTTGGATGCCTCAACTTGCTAGCAGCTTCTGAGTTTAGCTGGCTGCTGCTCTTCTCTGCCTGGGTGGGATGTCTGGAGGTTGTGTGGGAGTTAGACTGGGAATTTCTAAAAATGGAGTTGACTAGCCTCTGGATACAACTTTTGTCTGAGGTGATAGCCTCCCAAGCTTTCAGGTGTAGAGCCAATTGACCCCCAACTGTCTCCAGAGCAGGACAGCCAGTCAACTCTTCTGGGTTGCTGAAAGGGCCTCCCTGAGAAACCTTCTTGGAAGACCTGGTTCTACAGACCACACACCCACTGCAAGGGCAGCATCTACTGTGGTGATCCCCAACTGCTGTATGGAGAACTTTCAGAAGGAGCCTCCTTGAAAGGACTGCTGTGATTTCCTGAATAGATGTTTTCCTTCTCCTGGTTCCAAGTAAAAGCCCATTGAGGGGGTAGCAAATTGAATTCATTTGGTAGCATCTTTCCATCTTGCTCACTCCTGGTCAAAGCATCTCTAAATTTCAGCCCAAAAACAGACAAGTTATCAAAAGGGGTATTATCAAAGGACACCACAAGGCAGTCTGCCAGGTTACACAAAATCAGCCAAGGTGTGGAGATGCATAGCGATGTTGCTGAGATCTGCTCAGGATGTACCATCAGCTGCATGGGAAAGCAGATGCATGGCACATTAGAAACTTGAAGGGGGACATTTGAGTCCCAAGTCGTCTGCGCTTCTGGAGACTACTGAGTCTCCATTGCTGATGACACTTCTGACAGTGTCCTGCTGAAGCCTGGTCAAGTGAGTCAAATAATTTAACGCTCTTGGCACAAAGGTGTTTGAGGCATAAGCACACTTCCCCAGGCAATCCAATGCCTGAGTCTTCCTATTTAGGGGATGGATGGAGCAGTTCTCCAAAATGCCCTATTTCGTGGCAGCTGCCACTATGGTAGCATCTATGACTGGACTCTTACTGAAGCTGACCCTTCGAATGGGAGAGAATCTTTTCAAGCTTTTTCTGGATTGGTTCCATCATATCAGGCTCCTTCCACTCCCTCCAGGACACTAAAGCAGTAAGTGTGGGTGGAGGAGGAACCACCATGGACATGTATTGGCCCACCCTGAAGGTCTCAAAAAAACAGCCCCTCTGGTAAAGGGGCTTCAGAAGTCCAGCCCCTACACTGGCAAAGGAGCTCCCAAAGATCACCAAAGGAGATGTCATCATGGTGGAGGAGTCTTTGGACGATATTTCTCCTGCCTAAAGGTCAGCGTATTCAGTGAGGGATTCCTTGGGTTAATCTAGGTGCTTCCTCTTACACTGCCTCTTCAGAGATTTTCCACCTTGGAAAACCAGACGGAAGAGATTGGAGCCCTTATTGAGAGGGCAGTTTGGAGACCAAATGGGGTTAGGCTGTCCTGGATCCAGCTGAGGAGTGGTCACAGGCACAGATGTGAAGGGGGGGCTCTGACTGTTAGACCATTACCTCTCCAGATAGAACATCCTCTGCACAACTTTGAAATGAGAAGCAGAGGTGAGATGCCGTAATCCTGCAAACTTAGGGTCCAAAGACCCCAATAATGCAGCACAATCTGGTGCCATCCCACCCTGTCCTTATGCCAAGACCAGGGCTGAAATTTCAAAGGCATAAGCCCTGAGTGGAAGGGATAACCCTGACATAGGTATCCTAAAACCCAACCTGCAGATCCCTTCCTTGGCCTGGCAGCCCTATGGTTCACCGGGCTCCAGCACCACCGCTGTTGAGAAAACAAAGCATGTCTGGAGTGTAGACTACCCATGCCATATGCTCCAGTTCTAAAAAATGGAAGACACCCAGTTTTGAAAAACCCTGATCCATAGGGCCCAGGGAATGAAACCAACAGACCAGAGCCAAGGCAGTGAGGCTTGGGCCTGGTGCCAAAGGGATGAGGCCTAACTCTGTCTGTGCCTGGAAGGACTGCATCAGCTGCTCCTTATCTGATGTCTTAAGACTTCCAGCAGACTGGAATGACAAAATTTAGGAGGCTACTGATGAGGCCTTGGAAGGTAGCTGGCAGGGTAACAAATCTGATGTATTGGTCCAAGCTGGGCAAGTTCAGATCTGAAAAGACAAAGGGGAAGGACTCCCATGAGCCAAGGGAGAGAGAAGTGGAAAAAGCCCATCCTACATTAACCCTCCAAGTTAAGATAGGGCTCCGAACACTGATGGTTGAGAGAGGTGCCTTACCATTGAATGAAGCTGATGGGGAATAGCTATGAGGCAGAGGAGCGGAGGGGGATTAACTCAGAGAGATTGGCCCAGAGGTCAGAGCTGATGAAGGGGCTGAGGTTGCCAGGGGATACAAAGGTCTTGGTACTTTCAGATCCAGCTGGCCCACAGTGGGAGCAGGAGATGGAGCTGACTGCTTACACACTCCCTTAATAGACAAGGTTCTTGGAATTTTTGTGACCCACCTTATCACCTTTACTGGTGGAGGCCAAGGAAGAATCTTCCAAGAGAAGGCGACCCTTAAGGTTGAGTTTGGATCTCCTTTCTTTGACCATAAGAGAGCCAAAGCCCTCACATATAACACAAGGGACTCTAGGTGAGTGGCCCCGAGGCACTACACACAGCAGTTGTGAGCATTATGTGAGGGAAGCTTATTACAGCAAGACATACCTTCTTTAAACCTTTCTCCAGCCTAAGCACTGACACCGGAACAAACTACACTGAACAAGTCCCAAAAAGCAGGGAGAAAAGAACTACACTAACTTACCTAACAACCAACTACCAGTTAATAACTCTACAATTAAAAAAAAAATATTGCTAAGACTAAACACTCACACTACACTAACAGTAACCAGAAAACAGGCAGAGGAGTAAAAACCCTTTCCAGAAAAGAATATGGGAAGGAGCGAACAACCAGGTCACAGTCTGGAACGGTGGCAAACTAGATCTAAGTAAGTTCTAGTGATGTGGGGGATTATGGGTAGAGGAGACTGAGCTTGGTGGGCAGAAGTCTTGGAATCCGTTGGCATCTGTTCTGAATCGGATCTGATAAACCCACAAGTTGAAACCAGGTGGAAAAGACATCAGGTCAGAGAGTTTGGACTCCTTAATTGTCAGTTTTCAAATCTTTTAGACTGTTGCAGCCATTTCTTTGAAGCTGCTCAAGCATACTGTTCAGTAAAAGTTCATTTCTGTGTACTGTCATCACATATATCCACACACTTCCATAGACAGTTCTGCAGTTAGTTTTTCTTGAAGCTTTTTTTTTTTAATTAAAGACCTTCAAAAGGCAGCTATCACTATCCTGTTTGAACTTCATCCTAGAAGAGTTTACTTCTGTTTGAACCAGAAGATTTACTCAAAATTATTATGCTGTTTCTTTGTAGCAATTACCCCAGGGAGAATGCCCCCAGGGAGAATGTCTGAACTGTACTCCCCAATGTGTAAACCTCCATAGAAATCCTTTTGTGATAGGGTGTCCTATTGATCCTTCATTTTCACCAAACTTGATGCCTGCTATTTTCTTGATTCAATTAATTTAGCTGCTACTGATGTCCTTCATGGATGCATCTGCAGTCATAACAAGTGGGTTGTCCTGTCGTCAGGCAGCCCTTCAGTCGGCCGGATTCCAAAGTCCGGGTCCGGCTTCGGCTGATGCCGCACTTCACCCGACGTCATCTCTGCTGGTCTTCGGGTATAAAGGCATCAGCCGACGCCATTTTCCTCAGTCTTTCTTGCCGCGTGGCGCCCGAAGCAGAAGCTGTTCGCAAGTGCTGGTCGGTCGGATCCAGAGATTACTTCTACCGAATACTACTTCGAAGACTTCTAAAGCAAAGTACCCCGTTGGGGACTCTTTCTTGCCTCAGCCGATGTCAGAAAAAGTTAATAATTGTTTAACCTGTGGGAAACAAATACCTCATAAAGATTTCCACTCTTACTGTCTGCCTTGTTTAGGCCCAGCCCACGACGTAGCAGCCTGTTCGGCCTGTGCTTCTTTCAACCGACGAACGCTTAGGCGTCGGTCGGAGTTTGCAGAACAGTTTTTTGGTTCTGATTTTGCGTACATTATGCCGTCTGATCCTCCGACTACCCAATCTGCCAAAAAACACAAAGATAAAGACCGACACTCGCGGTCCGCGGTTTCGGCCGGAACCATGGTTAAGCAAACATGAGTGTCTCGGTTTCGGCCGAAACCGAGAAAACTGATCAAAGTACAGCTGAATCTATCTCTACAACTGAGGCCCCTGCTACCACTCTTCAATCGGCCTCAGAAATTTTATCCACTACGGTGGTTGCCACTGACTTATCAGACACCATTCCCTTGGATGTCTCTACCCCAGCACGTGGTGCTGCTAGGCCTCCAGCAGCCATGTCCATTAAGGCCTTCGCCAGGGCTAAAGCAGCCAAGACTACTAAAACAGTGCCTGTTAAACCCCCCACTACCAGGCCCTCTTCTAGTTCTCAAATGCTTACTTTGGCAGAAGATTTAATTTCATTAATTAGAGGATCTCAATCTCACCCAGACAGGGCCTCTCAGCCCCCAGAGAAGAGACCTAGGCCAGAGCCCCCTGAGCCAGTGTCCTCTGATGATTCTGCTGATGAATCAGACATAACTGACCAGCCAGAGGCTCCTTTCTCCAATTTTGAAGATTCTGATGCTGAAGAATCCATTCCAGCTGCTTCCCACCAGAAGAATTCTCCTTTGGGGAAACCTTACATGCCATGCGAGAGCAGTTTCAATGGCAGCAACAGGATTTTTCAGACTCCAGAAAAAGACTTGGGGCCTTTCTGCACCTTCCACAGCACAGGCCCTTAGCTATACCTCCTGTTCTCTGTGGTGGATGATGCTTTCAATGATGTCTGCTCGCTCCAGATTCTTTACCCCCAGCCCCTGCCAAACCAGACAGATTTTACAGGGTGCCAGATACTCATCACCACCTTTACAAGGCCCCACTTGCAGACCCCGAAACTATATCCCAGGGTCCCAAGGCAGTAGCCGCGACCATAGCTAAAACCCTATTCCTTCTGAAAGGGAAGCAAGGTCATTAGACAGATGGGGTAAAAGGTCTACACTTCAGCTACTCTCTCAGCTAGAGCTTTAAACTGTCAGTTTCACATGATACAATACCAAGAGTTTATGCTTGATCAGTTAACTAAAAAGCTAACCACTGATGAATCTCTTGATAAGAAATATGTATTAGAAATGGTAAATAACATACAACAGGTTAGTAACCATTCCTTAAAATGTGGCTATGATGCACTGGAGGCTTCATTTAGATCAGCCATGACTGGCACAGTGATAAGAAGGCATGCATGGCTAAAGGAGCAAGCTTTACCGGATCATGTTAAAGCTAAGTTGCTAGATGCTCCTATGGATAAGACAAGTTTGTTTGGTACACCTGCCCAGCAGGTTATGAAGAAAATGGAAGAAAAGGCAAAATCTGTTCAAACGGTTAAAGATTTCTTGCAGGTTCAACCCCCAAGGTTTAGCAGGAACTGGCCTGCCAAAAATTGGTCCTTTCCTGACTCCACAAGACCTCAAAGGGGCAGGAATAGACGTTCCAGAGGCAGAAACCAATCCAGAGGAGGTGCCTACAGAGGACGACAGTGGCAAGGTAACAACAGAGGCACAGCCACTGCCACTACATCAACACAACCACAGTGACTTAACCCTAAATCCGCCTACCAGGGAACAAATAGCAGCTCCTCTAGGCGGAAAGTTAACCTTATTTTCAAAGAACTGGCACTACATAACAAAAGACAAGTGGATTTTACAAACCATAGATCAAGGTTACCGGTTCTACTTCCACACTTTACCAGTCAAAAGAGGAATGCCAAATCTACCTCCAAATCAAAAAACAGAGGCTCTACAACAGATAATGGAGTTAGCAAACATGAGAGCTGTGGAAAGAGTGCCAACAGCAGAGCAAGGAAAGGGGTTCTACTCCAGACTATTCGTAGTTCCAAGAAAGGAAAAAAGTTGGAGACCAATTCTCGACCTGTCCACCTTAAATACATACATCATTGTCCCAAAATTCAAAATGCTGACCCTACAGCAACTTCTTCCCATGCTGGGCAAGGAGTGTTGGCTGGTAACTCTAGATCTCAAGGAGGCATACCTGCACGTCCCATTCGACCAATCTGCAGAAGATACCTCAGATTTCTTGCAGGATCAGAGCACTATCAATTCTCAGCATTGCCCTTTGGCTTATCTACTGCGCCCAGAGTATTCACAAAATGCCTGGCATCAGTAATCGCCATTGCAGACTACAGGGAATTCAAATTTACCCATACCTGGACGACTGCCTGATACAAGGGGACAACAAAAGCAAGCTGACAACAGATTTACAAAGGGTCATTTACTTGCTACAAGCACTGGGATACACAGTCAATTTACAAAAGTCAAGGCTGATACCATCCCAAACAAGGACATTCTTGGGCGGAATTGGACACAGTAAAACAAATGGCATTCCTAACTACAGAAAAACAAAAAGAACTCTCTCTTTACTTCTTGGCACTAACAAAACTGAACAAGTTAACAGCAAGAAAAGTACTGCAGGCCTTGGGCTTCATGGCATCATGCATAATCTTGGTCCCATTTGCCAGACTACATATGAGAAAACTACAGTGGTACCTAAAGAATTTATGGTCCCAACACAGACACAGCCTAGAAACAGAAATCCCACTAATTCCATGCTTAAAACAGGAGTTCCTATGGTGGGCTCAGGCATGCCAGTCAAACCCAGGCCTACCCTTTCGCAGATGTCAAGCAAGCCAGACCATCACAACAGACGCTTCAGACCTAGGATGGGGGGCCCACATGCTGGACAAATGCGTGCAAGGATTGTGGACACAGGATCAACTTCACCTGCACATCAACCTAAAAGAAATGCTGGCAGTAAAACTGGCAATCCAAAAGTTCAGACCATTTCTCAGAGGGCCAGTTGATAAGGACAGACAACACCACAGTCATGTGGTACATCAACAAACAAACAGGGAGGTACTCATTCATACCCCCTATGCAGAATGACTTTGGAGCTGTGGACCCTGGCACTCAGCTACAACATCCAGTTACAAGCAATATTTGTACCGGGAAAAGAAAATACTCTAGCAGACATATTAAGCAGAACCACCTCGGATGCCCACAAATGGAAGACATCTTCAAGACCATCTCAAAGAAATGGGGAATGCCTCAGATCTATTCGCATCACCTCTCAATCACCAGCTCAAAAAATTCTGCACAGGGACATTCCACCCACTAGCATGGAAAGTGGATTCGCTCTCCTTCAGCTGGAAAGGCCTAACAGCATATGCATTCCCACCTCTTCCCTTGATACACAAAGTACTACTAAAAATCAAGGAAGAACGTCCAAGGATAATCCTGATAGCTCCAAACTGGCCAAGACAACACTGGTACCCACTGCTGAGGAGCATGTCTCGGAACAATATGTGGCCAATACCCCTGAAGCCTTTGATGTTAACTCAGAACAACTACAGCATCATACATCCAAACCTAAAAACGTTGCAACTGACTGCATGGAACATCACATAGCAGCAGCTAATCCAGAACTCTCCCAAAGAGTTAGACATTATTCTTGAAGCACGCAGACCTTCAACAAGAAGGAACTATGCTGGAAAATGGAAAAGGTTTGTCATTTGGAGTACTGAAAGAGGAAAAGATGTGTCAAACATAGATATGCCTAACATTCTGGAGTATCTGGCCGAACTTCTTCATTCAGGCCTGTCCTACTCCTCCATCAAGATACATGCATCAGCTATTTCAGCAGAATACAGCTTTGATCCACCTGTTTTTTTGCACCCTTTGCTCAGGCAGTTCCTCAGAGGAATCAAGAATGTAAAACCTCCAAGGAAACCACCATTACCAGCTTGGGACTTAACACTATCACCCTTTGAACCAGCAGCAACAGCAGACCTACAACACCTGTCATGGAAAACTGCTTTCCTACTGGCAATTACTTCAGCAAGGAGGGTTTCAGAACTACAGGCCTTAATGGCAGTGCAACCCTTCCTAATCTTCCACCAAGATAGTGTCCATGAGGACTAATCCTACATTTATGCCTAAGGTGGTATCCAGAGTGTCTTTAAACCAGGCAATCCACCTACCTACCTTCTTTCCCAACCCACAAAACAGAGGGGAAAGAATACTGCATACCTTGGATGTACATAGACAGCTACACTACTACTTGGACAGAACAAAAAGTAGCAGAAAGACTGACCAACTTTTTGTAGCCTATGCAACAGGAAGGGAAGGAAAAGCTATTTCCAAACAGACAATCTCCAAATGGATAGGAAATTGCATACGATTCTGTTACTCCTTCCATGGAAAACCAATTCCACAGAACATAAGACCTCATTCTACAAGGGCAACAGCCACTACCACAGCCTTCTTACGAGGAGTGGCAACCAAAGACATTATTGAGGCGGCTACTTGGACCTCCGTGCATACATTTGCCAAGCATTATAATTTGCCTCTATATTCCAGATCCCGAGCAGGGTTTGCCACTGCTGTACTACAAGGGATCCTAAACACACCATAATCTACTTTTTCCCTCCGCAGCTAGTTGGCTATGGTATTCTACCCACTTGTTATGACTGCAGATGCATCCATGAAGGACATAGTACAGTTTTGTACCTACCATAAATGTAGATGTCCGAACTGGATAGCATCTGCAGTCAGGATTACCCTCCCTCCTTCCCTCTGTGGTACTCCTAGGGTGTTTACCCTCCTAATAGCTAACTGGTGGGGGTCTTTATGGTGTATTTGTTTGTATATATGTACATACATGCTTATTTTTGTGTTTACCTCTATCTTTTGGAAAACATTGGCATCTATCCAAATTTTAGCCTTCAAGAGGGCTACTGGCATCTGGGGCAAGAAACACTGAGGAAAATGGCGTCGGCTGATGCCTTTATACCCGAAGACCAGCAGAGATGACGTCGGGTGAAGTGCGACATCAGCGAAGCGGATCGGACTTTGGAATCCGGCCGACTGAAGGGCTGCCTGACGACAGGACAACCCACTTGTTATGACTGCAGATGCTATCCAGTTCGGACATCTACATTTATGGTAGGTACAAAACTGTACTTTTTGTCCTAACTTTCTGAATGCTGAAGAATATTTACTACTGTGAAAATTAAAAACATGAGTTCAAGTTTGGGTCCTGCTGAAATTCTCACTGTACCTTGTGATGTAATCCGCTCTAGATCTATGATCTTATGAAGAATAGATTCTGAATATGCGAGTTTCTGATTCATTTAGGTCTAAAAGAGACAGTTCTTTACCTAGGCATTTGTGATCAAGGAAATGCTAGAGTTTTGGGTTCATTTTCTGATAGTGTGAAAAACTCTAGGTATATTGAATAAAGCACTACACTGTAGATGTAAAGTATCCTAAATGTGTCCGCATCCAGGAGACAAAATGCATACATTTTGTGCAAGGCGTACAAATTGTACTGTGTAAGGCAAATAGGCTACTTTGTTTACAGTACACCTGCATGAATTAGTAGTGCACAATATACTAAAGTTGTGCACTTAAAACTGCCTGCTTATTTTACAAATGCTATCTCCTGGTGTAAAATGCAGTTTGTGTAATGTTACAAAACTGCTGTGATGTTAAAGGCATGTCTGAGGGACCTTGAGAGAGAAGTCTTAAAGTAATGCAGACTAAAAGCAGACAAATCCAGTTGATACTGGACTAAGAAAGGACAGCTGTGACAGCTGTTACAATCTGCTGAAGTGTGAGAAGTGTTTTTATGAGCAGTGAATTGCCAGTAAAAGACCCAACAATTTTTATTGGTGAAAATGTACACATCCTACATGAGCAAATGGTAACATTTTTATTGTGCAAAAAAAAAAAGTCAGGGCGGCTCTTGGAGTTTTGAATGACTCTTGTCAGATTTTCTCAAATGCTAAGTGCAGAAGGATGAAGTATTCTGTGTGCAAATTCCAGAGTGAACCAGTTTTGTTTGACCACATTGCACACTCTGGATGTTATCAAACTGTTGAAATATGTCAAAAGAGCATATCCTTTGAGAAAAGGTGATCAACTTTTTGTTTCCATTCAAGAAACTGAGGGGGGCTTGCCTGTTAGAAAGCAAATAGCATCAGTGTCTTCTGCTTCTTCACAAGTACAAAACATTTCTGGACCCTGTTCAGTCTCTCTACCAGAGCAGCAGCTGTCTGCAGCATACCTGAGGAATGAGAGTATTCTGGGTACATGAGAGACAGCATGCTGGATTACCATCTGTGTATCTCTAAACAATCTAAAAAGCTCAGTCTAGGGGCAGGACCGGTTTTGTTATAGCTGTTGCTACAAGGATGCATGTAGCTGCCCTCCTTCCAGGTTTATTTTTTATTACTACAGTTGTCTTCATAAGTCCTCTTTAATGTGCTTATATTTTTACTTACTGCTGTACAGAAAAAAATGCTGTGCACAGAATTAAAAGAATTGAAATGAAACATGTACTTAATTAGATGAGCTGTGTAGAAATTAAGTGTAGTACTCAGTGTAACAGATTAAGGAGAGATCATTGTAGCTCCCTCCTTGTCCCAGTTATTGAATTAGATGACGTTTCATTGTTTTCTTATTATAAACATCTGCAGCATTATGTGAAATATAGAGGGGCACACCTGTTGCGTATAGCAAAGATATGACCAGCGTATTTGCAGGAACAATGAATACATAAAGCACTGCCTCATTTACTCTACATAACAACGCTGTGACATTTATTCATGGGGGGGGGGGGGGGTTGCCTGTGCAACTAGACTGCATGTGTTTGTAGAACACAACTTGGTTACACCTAACAGTGCAGTGCTCATTTAAGAGACATGATGATGAGCTGCTAATAAGATATTACCACTTGGAGCTTTATATAATTTCTCTGAATTACATCACATCTCTGTTGTGCTGTCTGGCATTGTGGTGTTGCGCACATGTCAGTAGTGCATCAGGTAGCACACGTTTTTGTTCAAGACCAGAAGGCTGTGGGTTATATTTCCACTCCATGTGATTGGATTGCTGAGACTTCACTGTTGCATTAAGGGAGTCCTGCACTCCTGAGTGTGTGGATGTGACACAAAATCGAGGTCCCATTTGCTTGAGTTGGTTATAGCTCAGGTGAATGTTAAAGATCTCCCTGCACCTATTGGAAGAGTAGGGTACTATATATATATATATATATATATATATATGTGTGTGTGTGTATATATGTGTGTGTGTATATATATATGTGTGTGTATATATATATATGTGTGTGTATATATATATATATATATGTGTGTATATATATATATATATATATGTGTGTATATATGTATATGTGTGTATATATATATATGTGTGTGTGTGTGTATATATATATATATATATATGTGTGTATGTATATATATATATATATATATATATATATATATATATATAAACTCTTATTTACAACATATTTACAAATGTACACATATATAGTTCTACAAATATATTTATACAGTCATACTTTTTCTTAAAAACATACTAAATTTTCATCCCTATTCGATCCTATTTATTCTTTCATTCCATATAACCCGCATGACATAAAATAACGTTTTCTCTTCTTTTAACACATTCTTTACTTCTGTTTTTATAATGTCCACATTTAGTCATTTTTATCAAGTTCTTTTATATCTTCAAAAAAATCTTTACATATTTTTCCCCATAACATTTTTACTCGTTTACATTTCAAAAGCACATTAAGTAGCTCCTTCTCCATCCCCTTCTCTTCGCTTATGACATAGGCAGTCATACATTTATATACATTGCAACTAAAAATGTCAATATGGCTTGTTTTAAAAATTGTATATCCAGTCATTCAGTCAAACATTACATAGCTCATTCAAATCTGACCTTTAAACCTCATTCATGTTATTCTGCATGTATTATTCCCACAATTCCCATTCTTTCGATGCGATTTGCTCCTACTCTTTAATAAAGATCCCATTTCCAGTTGTTTTTTCTCTGTTACTATGTTTGCTCGCTACTTCTAGTACAGTTTGTTTAGACTTTGATTTCCATTTTCTAGTAATTCTTTTTTGGCAGTCACCATAATTAGACTCTTCAAGGCTTTACTGTTTCTAGACAATTTGGATTCTGTATCCCTACCTTTCAACTGTATAGATTTTCACAGAATGTCCAGATTTTTACTTCATATTTTCGGTCTAGTTCTCATAAAATTGTGTGCTTTGTCTGGCAAATCATTGCGGGCTGAAGTCGGAAAATGACAGTCATTTGAGTTTGACTTTTATACCCTTCCGAATATATATGCTAATGCAAACTTTGTTGTTCTGTCAACTTTTATAAGTTTGTAAGAGAAATATTTAAAAAGTGCCCTTATTGTTGGACCTTTGCTCCCCCCCCCCCCCACTCTGATTGGATAAGCAATCCACACAGAATCCACACAGAAACAATGTTAATTATGTACCCACACAAGACTTGGTTCAGCAATATCCATATTTATGGGGACGTAAAATTAAGTGTTTAGGAGTATAGATTAAAAATTATTCTGGTGTGGCAGCTAAGGACGTGGGAAGAGAAAAAACAAAAGATAATATAAAAACTGAGAAAAGGGAAGCTTTGCTATATGGAGTGTAAGATGCAAGCAGTCAAAATTATTTTTAGTTCTTTTAGTCTTGTACACGGGAAAGGCATATTTTTATCAACCAGGTGAGAAGTTGTGGACGGCAATTAATGAAGAGCTGAAGGACTTTACCTGGGAGGGGAAGATGGCAAGACTCAATTGGGATAAGCCGAGTCTTCCAGTAGAACAGGGTGAATTGAGATTAGCTTTGAAATACCCTTTCAAATTAGGTAAACAGTTAAATCTCCTATACATTGCACAAGCAGAAAAACATAATTTATTGTGGAAAGGGATGATGGTGAAATGAGGGTTGGGGCTCAAGGAACAGTGAAGAGACTGAGATTTTGGATGCAGGCCTTTAAGGAGAATAACAATAATCCTACATAATATATCCATAAAGTGGCAGAAAGTATTCTAAGAACTAAGCCAACATGGGAATGGAGAAAGGAGATTCTGCTGATAGGGATGACTGCAGTTAAGGATATAGGCAAGAGGGGCTGGAATTTATTGGAGAAAACTGACAAAGGAACCAAGGTATTAGAAGCAAATAACTAGAGAGGGAAAGGTAATAGAATAGGAAGAGGCCAAGAATTTATTTGGACTGCAGGTTAGAGATTGTCTTCCCTGTCAAGGAATGATGTCAGAGTATAGGCAAAGAGAAAGAAATGGGGGGGGGGGGGCTAAATGAAAGACCAGCACTGGTAGAGTTTTTGTAGAATCTAGAACACAGGCTGCCATTAAAGTAATAACTAATAGAACATATAAAATATTGTATGATAACTAATAAGAATCGGAGGAGTTTAGAAAGGATTGGGAAGAGATTGGATAAGCAGTTCACAAAGAAACGATGGGAGGATATATGTATGTCTCCCAAATATGCAACAAAGTCTAGAAAATGTAGGAGTTTTGCTTGGAAATGTTTACATAGATATTTTTACACCCCAAGTAGACTCCAGAGAATTCTTCCTCGGGTAGACCACAAATGTTGGAGGTGTGATGGGGAAGAAAGATATTTTTACACCCCAAGTAGACTCCCAGAGAATTCTTCCTCGGGTAGACCACAAATGTTGGAGGTGAGATGGGGAAGAAAGAGATACTTGGGAACATATTTTCTGGTAGTGCTGTGGGTTGGCTAACTTTTAAGGATTCCCTGTGGGATGTACTTATCGGAGATTCAGGGTGAGTGGATTGGTGTGACGAGGGAGATTTTTCTGAGCTATGGTACAAAATCAGAATTGCCTAGACATGGTAAGACCTTGTTATGGTGGCTGCCAAAAAAGCAATGGCTGCCAAAAAAGCAATTGCTAGAAAATGAAAATCACAATCTAAACCAACTATTTTAGAAGCAGTGGCCATAGTAACATAGATAAAATAACTGGACTTGATTTTTAGAATAGGGTAGGAGTGAACCACATAGGAATAAATGGGAATTGTGGAAACAATACATACAGGGGAGGAATGATGTTTAAAAAAAAGAGGGCTTAAATTAGCTATTTAATGTTTGATTGACTGATTGGGTAGATTATAAGTGATGTATAATGTTTGCAACTGGGAATGTTAGTATGCTTTGTAAAATGCTTGCAACTAGGATCGTGTCAATGTGGTTTGTTTTCATTTATATAAATAAATGTATGATTGTCTTAAGTGATGGTTTAATAAAGATGTTTCTTGCTTAAAAAAAGGGGCAGGAATTGAATAATTTCTGTAATGTTGCTTAGGTTGTATGATTTATAGCAATGTATGTGAACTATAGTATTAATGTTAATTGGTTAATAACAGTTTGATTGCTTTTGTAGAAAGGTAAATTTACCTATGTCATAAGTGATAATTTAGTAAAGGTGTTAAAAAAAAAAAAAAAAAAAAAGTCAAGGGCCTTAATCTAGTCAATCCCTTATGCAAGAGTAAGAAAAAGCACATACATTTTTCTTGTATCATTCTCCTTTGACCAGAGTTTTCTTTTTATACATTGCAGTCCCTACGTTTCTTAAAACTGAACAAGAAGAAAGACTGAAAAAAAAAACGGGCACCTGTTTACTTTAGTATCCCTATTGCACTTGAAAGTAACTAAGAAAGCTTTACTGTATAGCATGCAGGTTATGTCATACATTATAAAAATACTACTGTTAAAGAACAAAATAGTTGACTCTCTCCCTCTTCCCCTCTCTTAAATGTTCTTCCAAACATTAATGATATGAAGTAGGGTATATGCTTTGGAGTCCCTACAAGTTTAAGTTAAAAAAAAGTAGACACTTTTACAAGGTTTTCTTGTTCTCTCGTGTTTCACAAGTATAATTAATGCTTTGTGATCCCACATTTATTTGTCATTTTCCGAGCTGCTGGTATAATTCCTGTTGATCTCCTTCTCCCAAATCCAGTCTTTGCTTCATTTCATTCTTTTAGTCCACTCTTGTGATATTTTCCTGTCTCTCCAGCATTTTCCTTTGAAACATTGGAAAAGTTGTTACTGGCACAGTCTCTCTATGGGCTTTATTAATAGAAGAACAAGAAGTAGAATCTCCTGCTTGACAGCTCACTTTTTGTTGGACACACTTTTTTATTTCCTCCTTAGCATGTTCTGCAATATTCTGAAAATAGCTAGATATAGCACCTTGAATCACATGCCTGCTTCTCGACTTTCCCTGATTACTGGAATAAATGTACTCCTTCTGCCTGGTGTATGGTGAATAGTAATTTTGCCACACAGTCTCCCGCTCTTAGTACTTTGTCCTTCTGCCACAGTTTTGTTAGAATCAACTTTCTGGTAGGATTGCATCTTTATTTTTAAAGGTCTAGGTTGCTTTCTCATGGCCAGGTTTGGAGCAATACGCACAATGTGCCCTTTTAATTAACTCCTGCTGTGGAACAAGAGTCCAGTTGCTTATTTGTGCTTTCATAAAATTGAGTCACTTCCTTCTAGCTTCTCTGGTGCAGCAGAAAATCTCAGGGTTTCCCTATGTGCTCTGTCCTCTAATTCTGTTATACTTTGAAACATCTCTTCTTGAATAGTCTCATACTCGGTCAGCCTTTTCTTCATTTCGACCTCAGATTTTTACAGTTTTAACACCTTATCTGAGTATCTGTTTAAAGCTTCTTCCATTTTCCAGACTTTTGTTTGCGTTGATGTACTCCTTCAGTGTTTCATTTATTTTAATCATATGAGTACATTTGACTTGCTTTCTTTTCTCTAGGTTACTGGAAGTCATGTCTTGCACCAAAGCTGGGCTTTCACTGCTTTTTGCTGAACAGCTGCAGAATTCTTCCCGGTTGGTGTTTTCTTCTCTCCTTTTTGATTGATTTTCTTTCAGGTTCTCTGAATTTCTTTTTTGCTAGCACCCAGGCAAGTGCAGTTACTACCCAATTACTGCTGAAACACACCCATAAGACCAGTTTACTGCCTTTTTTCTGAGTTTCTTTTTTCACAGTGGGAGAGTTGAAGTTAAGCTGTTACTCAATTTGGAGCCACCTTGGAAGTTCCAATAGTTTATTTTTCTTCACAGTATAGACAAACTATCATTTTTATTTTTATATGGCATATTTCATTTTACTAGTAATTACTAGTCTTTCTTATTCCAACATTTGCTTCTTATTTTTATAGCTTTAATTTTTTCCTCTGTTAGATTTTCCCATGGTTTTACACAGTAATGTTTTATAATTACATTCTTACATCATACTTTTTCCTAGATCTTTTTTTCCACAAAATTTTTTCCTAGATCTTTTTTTCCACAAAATATTTTTCCTTGGTGACATTTTATTTCTTCCTTTTGTGCAATGTTTCACCTTTATAGGATAGGACAAGGTTACTAGGCTAGGTTACTAGGCTAATGGCCCTGAGGAGCTTACAAGCCTAGGCAAGTATTTATCCCCAAAAAATAAACCTCAGTCAGCACCTGTCTGTCAATAAGGAGCACAGGTAGAACCCCTGGAATGAATTTGTCGTTTCCCATCCACTCATTAAGGTTGTGCTTGAAGAGGGTCAGCGAATTACTCTGTTTGACATGTATGGGAAGTCTGTTCCAGAGACTGGGAAGCCTTTGGGAAACCAACTTGTCTCTCCACCGTTTGTTTTTTTTTTTTTTTATGTTTTTGATGTTGCATATTAGATTTAGGCCTTTCAAGCGGGTAATGGGTGACTAGTTAGACTTACGGATATGGAGCATCTCTAGTAGGGCAAGGTCCGAGATTGCCTTCTAGGCGAGACACAGATCACCTCTGAGCAATATGTACGATACCAAGTAGAGTGTTAGTGATTTGAGCATGTCTGCATAGGACAGGTGTTGGAGGCCATGGATTCTCTCGTGAGGTATTTCTGTGGCCTTTCCAGTTGGTGTAGTTGTTTGGAGAGGTACACACCAAACGGAGCTTTGTACTCAATTATTAGCCTAATGAGGGAAGAGTATAGAGAAGTAATAGCCACCTTTTTTTCTGGCTGCAATCCCTTTACTTATGAGGTGAACCAAGTAAAAGGCTTTTCTGACCTCTGTCGTTACATCATGGTCGAATGTGAGATTGCTGTCAATCTGAGTACCCAGGTCTCTCACCACAGATTGTGTACTTAGGGGTTTGCCATTGATGTGATAAACAGTAGGGGCCATGATGTCCTTCAAGGATGCATCTGCAGTCCTAACAAATGGGTTGTTCCTGCCTCAGGCAGCCCTTCGGTCGGCCGGATTCCAAAGTCTGGGTCTGGCCTCTGCTGATGTCGCACTTCACCCGACGTCATAGCTGCAGTTCAGCGGGTATAAAGGCATCAGCCGACGCCATTTTCCTCGGTCTTTCTTGCCGCGTGGCGCCCGAAGCAGAAGCTGTTCGCAAGTGCCGGTCAGTCAGAACCAGAGATTGCTACTACCGAAGACTTCTAAAAAGCTAAGTACCCCGTTGAGGATTCTTGCCTCAGCCGATGTCAGAAAAAGTGAATAATTGTGGGAAACAAATACCTCATAAAGATTTCCACTCTTAACTGCCTACCTTGTTTAGGCCCAGACCACGACGTAGCAGCTTGTCTAGCCTGTGCTTCTTTCAACCGACAGACACTGAGACGTCGGTCGGAGTTTGCAGAGGAGTTTTTCGGCTCCGCTTTTGCTTACAACATGCCGTCGGAGACTCCGACTTCACAATTAGCTAAAAAGCGCAAGGAAAAGGACCGACACTCGCGGTCCGCGGTTTCGGCCGAAACCGCAGTTAAGTCAACCACGAGTGTCTCTGTTTCGGCTGAAACAGAGTCCTCGGTTCTTCCTTCGGCCGAAAGCTTGCCTCCTACCGAGGCCTCATCCAGCATGGCTGAATCTGCTACTGAAATTCCACCTGCTCTTACAGGTTCACAGGATTTATCAGCTACTATCCCTTTAGATATATCTACTCCTGCACGTGGAGCTGCTAGGCCCCCTGCATCCATGTCAATTAAGGCTTTTGCCAGGGCTAAAGCAACAAAATCAACCAAGACCGTGCCTGCTAAAACCCCCTCTCACAGGTCTAGTTCTAGTACTCAAATGCTTAGTCTAGCAGAGGATCTCATTTCTTTGATCAGGGAATCCCAGCCTCACCCTGACAGGGCCTCTCATCCCCCTCCAGAGAAGAGGCCTAGAGCAGAGTCCCCTGAGCCAGTTTCTACAGATTACTCCTCTGATGATTCAGAAAATACAAACCCTCCAGAAGGCCCTTATTCTCCATATGAGGACTCTGATTCAGAAGACTCCATTCCTTCTGCCTCTCCTCCTGAGGAATTTTCTTTTGGGGAAACCTTGCATGCTATGAGGGAACAATTTCAATGGCAGGGCCAGGATTTTTCAGACTCTAGGAAAAGGCTTAGGACCTTTTTGCATTTGCCACAGCATAGGCCTTTAGCCATTCCTCCAGTACTTACAGTTGTGTATGATGCTTGTACTGCTCCTGATTAACTTCCTCCGGCCCCTGCTAAGCCCGACAGATACTACAGGGTTCCGGACACTCATTATCACTTGTATAAGGCTCCTTTTGCAGATCCTGAAACTATTTCACAGGGTCCCAAGGCTGTAGCAGCTACCTCTGCCAAAAACCCCCTCCCCTCTGAAAGGGAATCTAGGGCCTTAGAGAGATGGGGTAAAAAAGTTTATACTTCTGCTACTCTTTCGGCTAGGGCCTTAAACTGTCAATTCCACATGATTCAGTATCAGGAATTTATGTTAGATCAGTTAACTAAAAAACTGTCCTCGCCTGAACCTTTAGACCGAAAGTCTCTTCAGGAAATGGTACATAACATTCAGCAGGTCAGTAATCATTCCTTAAAATGCGGCTATGATGCACTGGAGGCTTCCTTTAGATCAGCTATGACTGGTACAGTGATCAGAAGGCATGCATGGTTAAAAGAGCAGTCCTTACCAGACCATGTAAAATCAAAACTCCTAGATGCTCCCATGGATAAACACAATTTGTTTGGCTCCCCTGCACAGCAAGTGCTGAAGAAGGTGGAAGAGAAAGCAAAATCTGTCCAGACAGTCAAGGATTTCTTACAGGTCCAGCCTCCAAGGTTTAGTAGGAACTGGCCTTCCAAGAATTGGTCCTTTCCAGACACCACCAGAGCACAGAGAGGCAGGAATAGGTGCCCAAGAGGCAGAGGTCAATCCAGAGGTGCCTACAGGGGCGTCAGTGGCAGCCTAACAACCAGCAGTACTGCCACAGATCCAGCCACTACCACTTCCACAGGACAATCACAGTGACTTGGCTCTGAAACCGCCTACCAGGGAACAACTAGAAGCACCCTTAGGCGGAAAGCTAGCCTTATTTTCAGTAAACTGGCATTACATTACAGGAGACAAATGGATTTTACAGACAATAGACAAAGGTTACAGGTTTCACTTCCATACTCTACCAAGGAAGAGAGGAATGCCAAACCTACCTCCAAATCAAAAGACAAACGCTCTAGAACAAATAGACCACTTAATAAGGATGAGAGCTATAGAAAAGGTACCGTCTATGGAACAAGGGCAAGGATTTTACACCAGACTTTTCCTGGTGCCAAGAAAGGAAAACCAATGGAGACCTATTCTCGACCTGTCCGCTCTGAACACATATCTCATTGTTCCAAAATTCAAGATGCTGACCCTACAGCAGCTTCTTCCCATGCTGGGCAAGGAGTCTTGGCTGGTAACTCTAGATCTCAAGGAGGCATACCTGCACCTGCACGTCCCCATACGACCAAATTGCAGAAGATACCTCAGATTTCTTGCAGGATCAGAGCATTATCAATTCTCAGCATTGCCTTTTGGCTTATCTACTGCGCCCAGAGTATTCACGAAATGCCTGGCATCAGTAATTGCTCATTGCAGGCTTCAGGGAATTCAAATTTACCCTTACCTGGACGACTGCCTGTTACAAGCGGACAACAAAAACAAATTAACAAAAGATTTGAAAAAGGTCATTCATCTACTGCAAGCCCTGGGATACACAGTTAATATAAAAAAGTCAAGGCTAATACCATCCCAAAGGATAACTTTCTTGGGTGCAGAACTGGACACATCAAATCAAATGGCATCCCTCACAGCAGAAAAACAGAAGCACCTTCCACTCTATTTCATGGCATTAACAACGCAGAACCAGCTTACAGCAAGGAAAGTCCTGCAAGCCCTGGGTTACATGGCATCCTGCATAATATTGATTCCACATGCCAGACTACATATGAGGAAGTTGCAATGGTACCTAAGGAATTTATGGTCTCAGCACAAGCACAGCCTAGAAACCCAAATTCCAATAATTCCATGCCTGAAGCAAGAATTCCGATGGTGGGCTCAGGCCTGTCAATTGAACAAAGGACTGCCCTTCCACAGCCCTCAACCAAGCCAGACTATCACCACGGACGCCTCAGACCTCTGTTGGGGGGCACACATGCTGGACAAGTGCATCAAGGCTTATGGACTCAAGACCAGCTGAACCTACACATAAATCAAAAAGAGATGCTGGCAGTAAAACTGGCAATCCAGGCATTCAGACCGTTTCTCCAACAGGGTCAATTGCTGATAAGGACGGACAACACCACAGTTATGTGGTATATCAACAAACAGGGAAGCACACATTCATATCCTCTATGCCGGATGGCAATGGACCTCTGGAATGTGGCCCTGAGCCTCAACATTCAGCTCCAGGCAATATTTGTGCCAGGAAAAGAGACTATACTAGCAGACATCTTAAGCAGAACTACCACGGATGCCCACGAATGGATGCTGCATCCAGACATCTTCAAATCCATTACGAGGAAATGGGGACTACCAGAAATAGACTTATTCGCATCCCCACACAACCACCAATTGAAAAAATTCTGCACAAGGACATACCACCCACTTGCTTGGAAGGTGGACTCCCTATCCTTCAGTTGGGAAAACCTGACAGCATATGCATTCCCACCTCTTCCTTTGATGCACAAGGTGCTATTGAAGATCAAAGAAAACCACCCAAGGATCATCCTGATAGCTCCAGACTGGCCGAGGCAGCATTGGTACCCATTACTGAGGAGTATGTCTCGCGAACACGCATGGCCTCCACCCCTACTTCCTTTACTGCTAACACGGAACAACTTCAAAACCCTGCATCCAAACTTGAAAACACTGCAGCTAACTGCTTGGAACATTGCATAAGACAAAATAACCCAGATTTATCTCAAAGGGTTAAAGACATTATCTTGGAGGCTCGCAGACCCTCAACAAGGAAAACTTATTCAGCAAAATGGAAAAGATATCTCATTTGGAGTGCAGCAAAAGGAGAAAATGTATCACTGGTAAACATAGCTAACATCCTGGAATACTTAGCAGAGCTTTTCCACAATGGCCTGTCCTACTCTTCCATTAAGATTCGTGCGACCCAAAATCAGAAAAAAGGCCAGCACCAAGGAAGGTTCAAAAGTAGTTTAATAAAACTGAAACTAGACCGGTTTCAGCAGCAAGGCTTTCATCAGTAGTATAGTCAGCAAAAAGCACTTAGTCATCATCTTATATAATGTTCTTTAAGGCATCTATATGACATCACTTCCTGATAAGTCAAAAATGCAAACAAGGCAAAAGTAATTGAAAAATACAATCAAGGCAAAAGTAATTGAAAAATACATAGTTCAGTAAACAAAAAAGTTTGCCTGAGTTGCATGCATATCTCCAGATTATAATGAAAAATCCAAAGAGACACAGTATACTGGTATATCAATGATAATAAACAAACTTAATAAAAAACATACAATAAAGGGTAAATGCCTAAAAATAAACCCGAAACAAAAGTCAGGTTATAAGAATTCTGGTGTTGAATACCAGCCACAGTATCCTAAAATGAGCTGAAAAGCAAAAACCTAAGCAATGCAACCTGATAAGAAATAAGTACATATACGTAATGCAAGTGATGGTTAATTACAAATTGTAATTTATCATTTAATCCAGGAGGAAAAGCCCCCAAGTTTAATGATCCACCTTTTTCTTTGGTATTTAGGATATCATGCCAACCTGTTTTAAAAGATCGATTCCCTATGATATGATCAATGATGGTGAATGTAAATTTGGCAGTGGGATGTTTGATAACATGTCTATATAGTGCATTAGTTAATCTTCTGTTTCTAATGTCACCAAGGTGTTCAGAGATCCTGACACGAAACTGTCTAGACGTTTGGCCAATATAAAATGCATGACATGTACATGTGGCAAGATAAATAATCCAGTCTGAACTGCAGTTACCAAAAACTGTATGTCGTATTTGTCCAGTGTTCCTACTAGTGAAAGAAGTAGTTTTGAAAATATAGTTACAAAACTGCAATGTCCACATGGATAAATGCCTGAAAGTTTATCTCCAGTAAGTGTTCTTTGAGTTGGAGTGTGATCCATGACCCTGGTTTTTATAGTGTGAAAATAAATTCCTAAAGTTTTGCCTTTCCTATAGGAAAAATAACATGGTTCTCGAGATAATCTTCCAACAATGGATGAGAATTCAATATATTCCAGTGAGTATTAATAATATTTACTAAATTGGCACTATTCCTGCCATAAGTGGTGACAAATCTACATACATCTGATTCCTCATTATGAGTTTTAGTATTGTATTGGAGAAGAGAATCCCTGGATTTAGCATTACTAAATTGGACTGCTGACTCAATAGTGCGAGTGGAATAACCTCTGGACAAAAATCTCTTGGTTAGATCCATTTGATGACTCTGAAGATCATCCACTGAGGAACAAATCCTTTTCATCCGCACAAACTGTGATTTGGTATGTTCCGAATAATATGTTTCGGATGAAAACTATCAGCATGTAGAAGGGTATTATATTGTGAGAATTTTCTGTGTACGGACGTTCTAAGAGTGTTATCCTCCTGTTGAATTAAACTGACATCCAAATAACTGATTGCACTCCTATTATATTCCACAGTGAATTCGATACCCCAGATGTTCCCATTCAAATGTTGAATAAATTCCTGGAGGTATTCCTCACCCCCTTTCCATATAAGCCAACAGTCGTCCAGGTATCTTCTCCATATATCAATCTCAGGTAGATATATGTTGTGCAAAGGGTCATATAAAATCATATCTTCCATGTAGCCCATAAAAAGATCAGCATAAATGGGTGCAAAGGATGCACCCATAGCCATTCTGTAGTTGCCAGTAGCAGTTTTGTTGGAAATAAAAACATTTTAGTTAGAATGTGTTCAGCCATACACAACAATAAGGTGTTCATCCCTGGGGGGTATAAATTGGTTTTATTTAGCCAGTATTCCAAGGCATTACTACCCGCCCAATGAGGGATGCTGGTATAAAGCGAGGATACATCAAGGGTACACATAAGCCATTCAGGGTCCAATTGAGACTCGGAGACTATCTGCAAAAATTCAGTCGTGTCCTTGATTCTTGCTCTAACACATGTTAACAGTGGTTTAAATTTTTCAGTTAGAAAAACAGACAAGGGTTCAGTGAGTGACCCAATGCCAGATACAATCGGTCTGCCTGGTGGCTGATCAATGGACTTATGAATCTTAGGAAGTAGATAAAGTTGTTGTTTCAGAGGATCCTTAACCGTCAAATGAGTTTTGGTTTTATCAGAGATAATTCCAGATTCTACAGCCTTTTCCAAAAATTCATTAATTTCCAAGGCAAAACCTGGAGTAGGATCAATCTCCATCTTCATGTAATGATGATGGTTGGAAAGTTGTCTAAGACCTTCATTCACATAATACTCAGTATCCATCACCACCACCGCACCCCCTTTGTCGGCAGAAATAATAACAATATCCATATTATTTCTGAGTTGTGTGAGTGCTATTTGTTCCTTCCTAGACATGTTATGCTTTATAGTGTCAACAGAACCCAAATTGAAGTGTATATCCTTTATACTTTTTACTTTATACTTTAAACTGCTTTTGGACATATCAGGACTTCGAGGATCGATTTGGCCTTTTGGGACATTGTTTGGAACAACTTTTTAAGGGTCCTAATACATTTCAAACTTCATCTTTCCAGGTACTGTTCTTGACATCTATTTTTGGATTAATTTTCATTGGTAATTGTTTTACCATAATGAAGAATTTTTCTGTGACAATCATTTAACTGTCTGGATGGTGTTGTTAAGTCGTTTTTTCTTGAATACTGGACTTTAGAGAACTGTTGTAGCACAATATGACAGTGCCATTTTTTCAGGACTTTTCATGTATGTGTTCTTAGTTTATAACACGTATATTTCATATTATTTTGCCTAGTCGTTTTCTTTTTATACTGGATTTCTGAGTACTGTTGTAGCACAATACAACATTGCTATTTTTTCAAGGACATTTCATGTATGGGTGCTCAGTTTGTAATATGTGCATAATTTTATTTTATTTCATTTGATTATGATGAACTAGCCATTGTTATATACACTAGGTTGATACAATATTATTGCTTATATCTGTTCATTCCTATGTTCCTACTGATTCATGTTTTGTTTCACATTTGAGTCAATATTGGTCACATATTTTGAGGGCTTTTGTTTTGTTTGCCCAGTGTTGCACTCGGGTCTTCTTTTAGAATAATTGCTGGGTATACAGTGCTGACAATAATCATCTGTACATTTATACCTTTGATAACAATTTCATCTGAGGACTGTATTGAACAATTATTGATTTCTTAATATTGTTATCTGATTTAAATAAGGTGCATAAGTGTGTCTGGCTTAAATTCATTACATATTGGTATACTCCATATGGATTTAGCCACCTCTGAACAACTGTAGGTTGTGCATTACTCAGAACATTGCATTTTAGACATTACAGGCCTTTGACTTTTTGGTCTGTATAGCATTTTTGCCTAGGTGCTAGGGTTAATTATTCCCCTATATATAGGGTTACATTTGCCATTTATTCTGGCTTCAACTTCTTTGTGACTCTGATTGTGATTTTCTGTTTTGGACTCATTCGTGATTTGCCAATTCAACCCTTAAGAATAAAAGAATCTTTTCAGGGTTCATTTTTATTTTTATTTTTATATCTTCTTCCTCGGTTCATTGCAACTTATTGTCATGGATCTCAGTAAATTGTTATCTGGTTTATGCTCCGACAAGGATGACTTAAAAATTTTTGGCATAGGAACTGAACCTACAGAAAAGGTGGATTTGGTAATCATGGATCCAGTTGACGGTTAAAACTTATTCTTTCAATTAGGTAAACAAATTAAGATGCTTAGAACAAACATTTGGCACAGTAAATTGTTTAAAGCTTACCAAATACAGAATATATCCCTAGAGGATTGAGATGTAAAATCCAACCACTAGTGGGCACACGGATGAAACTCTGTTGAAAGATTGGCAACAAGCACAACAGGAGGCTGCCATGATTAGAGTTAATATTTTGGCCTCTTTCTATGAGAGAACAATACAGAGTAATATTATTGAAGTAGAAAAACATGTAACAACCTGAAGCGGTTTGTACATGAGGCTAGTCTTCAGGGTTGTCTTGGCAAATTATCTAAAGAAATCTCTATTTTGGAAAATAACCGTAAGAAAAAGAAATTGCATAAATTTGCCGGGATAAGGAAGATTATGATAGGGGCAAACAATTTGATTCACAAAGGGTGTGAGGTTTGCTCATGGTACCAAGAATGCTTCATTTATATAAAAAAAGACCAAGGTCTATTTTAAAAAGACTGGGCCTAGCTTTATTCCCTCTGGTGAGGATTCTTCGACTACTGATACTGAGACACCTAATATTGGTGATTCTCCAAATGCTAAAAGGGGTCAAGGACTGAGGTCCCTTTAGGGGAAAAACACAGGGCAGGAAGGAAACACAGAGGTCAAAAACTTAGAAGAGCTCTTCATGTCGATAGTGAAGTAAATCATTCATGTACTAATGTTTTAAATATTTCAAGTCATATTTTGACTGATCAATATTCCTTCTTAATAAAGGCCTTGGTTTCATACCTGGTTTTCACTGATGAAAGTATTTTGGTTTCTGATACAATGGATTTTTGTAGGAAAATTAACTTGAAATTATTTTTCAACAACAAGATCAAACTGTGCTGT
>NC_056727.1:878533795-878536295 GCF_019279795.1 Protopterus annectens
AGGAATGAAGCCACCAAAGTAGAGATTCCCTGCAAACCCTGCGGAGGGGAAACGGCGTGTACAATGGATGTCGACGGATGGACCACTGGACCTGTAAGGTCCATTGAAGAACCCTCATATTCAGGCAGGCTAGATGTGAAAGGTTGATAGCCGCTGCCATCATCCTAGAGCCCTCAGGACTAATTCCGCTGGTGAGGCTGGAGACTGAAGAAGGGCTAAGACATGGAGAGTTAGATTGCGGAGTCTGTCCGATGTCAGGAAGGCCTTGGACTGCAGCGTGTCTATTCTGGCTCCTATGAAGTCCAGGACCTGAGCAGGCTGAAGGGACGATTTTTTGTAATTTATGGTGATCCCCAACTGATGGGCCAGACGCATGAAATAATACCTGGCCAAGCATAGCAGATGCCTGGTGGGAGCGGCGAGGAGCCAGTCGTCCAGGTAAGGAAAGACCTGTATTCCCTGAAGCCTCAGGTGGGCCGCTACAACTGCCATGACATTGGTGAACACCCTGGGGGCTGTGGTGAGGCCAAAAGGGAGGACCCTGAATTGGTAATGACTGGCCCTAACCGAAAGTGGAGAAAACTCCTGGATCGCCTGTTCATCAGAATGTGATAGTACACATCCTTGAGGTCTACGGAGCACATCCAGTCGTTCTCCTGTAGGAGAAGAAGAAAAGAATGAATGGTGACCATCCGGAATTTTTCCTTGGCAACGGATAGATTCAACGGAGACAGGTCAAGAACTGGTCTTAAGTCCCCCGTCCTTTTTGGCAACAAAAAGAACCTGGAGTAAATACCTAATCCAGACTGGTCTGGGAGACTAGCTGGATGGCTCTTTTCTTAGCAGCTCTTTTATCTCTACAGCTGCAGCCTCCCTTTGATTGGGTGGGACATCGGGGAGGCGTCCCAATTGAGGGGGAGGATTCACGAAGGGAATAGAATAACCTCTGGATATTATTCGGAGCACCCAGCGATCTGTCGTAATGGACTCCCACATGTGTTAGATGTTCCGAAAAACACCCCTGACTGCCTCCAGAGAGGAGAAGTCGGGCAACCCCTCACTCTGGGCCGCCGTCCACCTTGTCCTCCCCTGCCTCTTAAAGAAGAAGGGTCCGGTGCGAAACTGGATTGTTGGGATTTCCGGAACAACATCTTATTTTGTCCTCTCTTCTGGAAAAGGACCTTTGAGGAGCTGAGAAGTGGATTCCGACGGCAGGCAATGTCTTCCCGTCTTTCTCGCTCTGGAGAAGCGTATCGCGGATGGTCTTGCCAAATAAGGTAGAACCGTCAAACGGAGCATTTGGGAAGGATGCCTTGAAGGGTTCTGCAAAATCGCAAAGGCAGAGCCAGGCATGGCGCCGCAAGCCGACGCCTGCTCTGCTGGCTCTAGCCGCCCCCTCTATGGCATGGGAGAGAAGCCGCATAGAAGTGTTGGAAATTGACTTTAGAGTGGCCATTCGTGTTGAGAAGGTTCTTTTGTCCTCGGCCGACGTGGAGTCCGGGGGTGACCCAGCGTACTCTGATTAGGTCCCGCTGAAGTCGAATCACGTGTGCCAAGTAGTTCAGCGCCCTTATGGAGAAGGTGGCTGAAGCAAACATCCACTTTCCAATGCAGTCCATTGTCTGAGACTCCTTGTCGGGAGGATGCACCGAGGAACTTTCCTGAGCCAGTTCCTTTTTGGTGGCAGCCGCCACCACCATGGCATCTACTGGGGAACCTTTGCTCCACTCCGTCCTGTCTGTCGGGGGACTAAGGATTTTATCAGGTCTTCTGGGAATTGGCTCTACATTGTCCGTCTCCTTCCATGCCCTTGTAGTTATGAGATCTACCAGGGAGTCGGCTGGGGGGGACACCTAAGAGGTAGATGGGCCTGCGTCAAACGCCTCCAGAAACGACGACTCATCCGAGGAAGGTTTTTGGGCTGAACACCCCCCTCTAATGCGCAAAATATCCATGATGTCTCCAAAGGAGACATCTTCGGGGGGTGACCTGGGGAACCTTCCCCTTCCTCCAAGTCAGTGTCTTCCGTGAGGGACTCGGGGGAGTCCAAGTGCCTCCTTTAACACTTTCGTTTGTGAGGAACCTCTTCGGGGGACTGTCCGAGGAGGACTCACCAACCAGGCCCTGTTCCTCTAGGGGAACCATCTGGGACGTAGGCGCAGGCTGTCCCTGGGGCTGGATGACGGAAGTCAGGCCCGTCTGCGAGGGAATGGCAGGTGGATCCGTAGCACAAGCCAGGGGCGTCGAATCCCTCAAGAGGACCCTCTCCACAACGTCAAAGACCGACGGAGAACTGCTCTCCATAGGATCGGCAGCCCCCTTGGATCCGACGTCTGGATGGGCGCCGGAGCGATCGGACCCGAAAGAGAGGTGTGCTCCGACTGCATCGGAACCGAAGACACACTCACCCCTCCGGATCCGAGGCTTGGTTCACGGCCGCGAGAGCTCAGATCTGAAAAAGGACCCGACAAACTCGAGGGTACAGCTGGCGTCAAAGTAG
>NC_056727.1:878556295-878623795 GCF_019279795.1 Protopterus annectens
AAGACTCTGATATGGCTAAGCAAATTGTTATAGAAAGAGCCCATAGAGCTCTCAGGGAAACACAAGCCTCAAATATTCCCAGACCGGTTTTTGTCAAAATTCTTAATTACCAGGACGTAAATAAAATAATTCTAACTGTTAAAAAGAATGGAGGTTATGTTATGTGGCAAAATAATAGAGTTTCTATGGGTCAGGATTTACCATTGCAAATAAGACAAGCCGGACAAGCATTAGCTCCATACTGCAAGTTCTTTATTGAAAAAAATATTAAATTCCAGATGAAATACCCTAATACATTAATTTTTACAGTTGATGGATCCAAATATTCCATTTCTACAAAAAAAGAAGCAAAACTTACCTTTTTGAAGATTTTCAAATCCCTCCCAACTTCGGAAGCTTAACTGGAACCTTCAGACTGTTTACAGCAACGTGGATACTGGGATTCCATGCCTACTATACCTCGAGGCTCCAAAATCCTTTGTTTGTTCTTTCTTCTTCACCAGGTTAATAATTAACTAGTTTTTTTTTGCAGGTCCAGCTTGTTTACGAAGATTCCACGAACTTGTACAGCTTCTATGAACTGTGATCCCTCGTGAGGCAACAGGAAGTCCTTTAGATGCTGCTGTGGGTCCGTTTTCGTCGTGGCACATCCGGAAGTCCATCCGCGAAATCGTTCCCCCTTTCTCGAATTCGAAAACAGGATTTCATGACCAGGAAGTAGATAGAGCTTTGTGGAAGCAGGGGAACCTACTGGGAACGAAAAACGAGGCTTCGTGGACTTTTAATGTGTGTTTCAACTTTTATTTCTGTAAAAGGGAATGTGAATTCACTCAGGTAGGATTTAAACTGAATATTAAGGTAGTGGTTAAAATGTGTCATTTAACTAACATGGTAGAAATAACATAAAGTTATCATAGTTATTTTACTTTCCTAGGTAGTTTGCCTGAATGTGGATGTGCCAATAATATTGTACTGTACTGCAATATTTATTCTCCTGCTTTTAGATTGTGTTTTAATACTATAAATATTTAGATACAAAGGGGTTTTAATACGGGGATAGTAAGTAAATTAAAAGTACATAATATATCCTGGCATTCCTAGGGAAATGGAAGGTTATTTTTCTGATGTGGTTCTGAATGTTTTGTGAACTGTACTATTTAGATATTGTGTATATATTTAAATATAGTATCTGCTAACAATAGTTAATGTTATTTGTATTCACCATTGCTGCTGTCATCACAATGTTACATAAATTAGATTAGATAAACAATGTCAAATTTAATGCTTTAAATATAAATTAAACATATAGTGTATTATCTTGAAGTTAATAACATTACTGTTTAATAGGAGAACTGTCATATATCTGCTTAGGTTTGATTTAAATAAGATAATTAGATATTCTAGGATAATATAACCAAATTATAGAATTAATAATATATGTGAAAGTACAGTTTTGTACCTACCATAAATGTAGATGTCCGATAGGTATGAATCTGCAGTCATCACATATGGGTTGTCCTGCCTCAGGCAGCCCTTCGGTCGGCCGGATTCCAAAGTCTGGGTCTGGCCTCGGCTGATGTCGCACTTTCCCCGACGTCAGAGCGTCTGGGGTATAAAAGCATCAGCCGACGCCATCTTCCTCAGCTTTTCTTGCCCCAGATGCCAGGTGCCCTCTAGGAAGGCTAAATTTGGATAAATGCAATAAAATTCCAAACATTTGCAAAAACAAATATATACATGTATATACAAACAAATACACCATAATAGATTCCCCCAGCTAGCTAATAGAGGGGTAAGCACCCTAGGAATACCACAGAGGGGAAGGAGGGAGGGTAAACCTGACTGCAGATCCATACCTATCGGACATCTACATTTATGGTAGGTACAAAACTGTACTATGTCCTTCAAGGATGCATCTGCAGTCATCACATATGGGTAGAATACCATAGCCAATCTGGGGGTGGAGGCACTAAGTAAAGGATGGTGTAGTTAAGATACCCTGCAGGACTGCCGTAGCAAAACCTGCTCTGGATCTGGAGTATAAAGGTAAATTGTAATGCTTGGCAAATGTATGCACGGAGCTCCATGTAGCAGCTTCTAAAATGTCTTTGGTAGCCACCCCTCTTAGGAAGGCTGTGGTGGTGGCTGTGGCTCTCGTGGAATGAGGTCTAATGTTAGCTGGCACAGTTTTTCCATGAAAGGAGTAACAAAAAAGTACAGTTTTGTACCTACCATAAATGTAGATGTCCGAACTGGATAGCATCTGCAGTCATAACAAGTGGGTTGTCCTGTCGTCAGGCAGCCCTGCAGTCGGCCGGATTCCAAAGTCCGGGTCCGGCTTCGGCTGATGTCGCACTCCACCCGACGTCATCTCTGTTGGTCTTCGGGTATAAAAGCATCAGCCGACGCCATTTTCCTCAGTGTTTCTTGCCCCAGATGCCAGTAGCCCTCTTGCAGGCTAAAAATTTGGATAGATGCCAATGTTTCCAAATAGATAGAGGTAAACACAACAATAAGCATATATGTACATATATACAAACAAATACACCATAAAAGACTCCCCAACAGCTAGCTATTAGGAGGGTAAACACCCTAGGAGTACCACAGAGGGAAGGAGGGTAATCCTGACTGCAGATGCTATCCAGTTCGGACATCTACATTTATGGTAGGTACAAAACTGTACTATGTCCTTCATGGATGCATCTGCAGTCATAACAAGTGGGTAGAATACCATAGCCAACTAGGGAGGAGGATAAAAGTAGATTATGGTGTGTTTAGGATCCCTTGCAGTACAGCAGTGGCAAACCCTGCTCGGGATCTGGAATATAGAGGCAAATTATAATGCTTGGCAAATGTATGCACGGAGGTCCAAGTAGCCGCCTCAATAATGTCTTTGGTTGCCACTCCTCGTAAGAAGGCTGTGGTAGTGGCTGTTGCCCTTGTAGAATGAGGTCTTATGTTCTGTGGAATTGGTTTTCCATGGTAGGAGTAACAGTATCGTATGCAATTTCCTATCCATTTGGAGATTGTCTGTTTGGAAATAGCTTTTCCTTCCCTTCCTGTTGCATAGGCTACAAAAATTGGTCAGTCTTTCTGCTATTTTTTGTTCTGTCCAAGTAGTAGCGTAGCTGTCTATGTACATCCAAGGTATGCAGTATTCTTTCCCTCTGTTTTGTGGGTTGGGAAAGAAGGTAGGTAGGTGGATTGCCTGGTTTAAAGACACTCTGGATACCACCTTGGGCATAAATGTAGGATTAGTCCTCATGGACACTCTATCTTGGTGGAAGATTAGGAAGGGTTGCACTGCCATTAAGGCCTGTAGTTCTGAAACCCTCCTTGCTGAAGTAATTGCCAGTAGGAAAGCAGTTTTCCATGACAGGTGTTGTAGGTCTGCTGTTGCTGCTGGTTCAAAGGGTGATAGTGTCAACTTTTCTAGCACAAAGTTTAAATCCCAAGCTGGTAATGGTGGTTTCCTTGGAGGTTTTACATTCTTGATTCCTCTGAGGAACTGCCTGAGCAAAGGGTGCGAAAAGACAGGTGGATCAAAGCTGTATTCTGCTGAAATAGCTGATGCATGTATCTTGATGGAGGAGTAGGACAGGCCTGAATGAAGAAGTTCGCCAGATACTCCAGAATGTTAGGCATATCTATGTTTGACACATCTTTTCCTCTTTCCGTACTCCAAATGACAAACCTTTTCCATTTTCCAGCATAGTTCCTTCTTGTTGAAGGTCTGCGTGCTTCAAGAATAATGTCTTTAACTCTTTGGGAAAGTTCTGGATTAGCTGCTGCTATGTGATGTTCCATGCAGTCAGTTGCAGCGTTTTAGGTTTGGATGTATGATGCTGTAGTTGTTCTGAGTTAACATCAAAGGCATCAGGGTATTGGCCACATATTGTTCCGAGACATGCTCTTCAGTAGTGGGTACCAGTGTTGTCTTGGCCAGTTTGGAGCTATCAGGATTATCCTTGGACGTTCTTCCTTGATTTTTAGTAGTACCTTGTGTATCAAAGGAAGAGGTGGGAATGCATATGCTGTTAGGCCTTTCCAGTTGAAGGAGAGTGAGTCCACTTTCCATGCTAGTGGGTGGAATGTCCTTGTGCAGAATTTTTGAGCTGGTGATTGAGAGGTGATGCGAATAGGTCTATCTGTGGCATTCCCCATTTCTTCGAGATGGTCTTGAAGATGTCCGGTGCAGCTTCCATTCGTGGGCATCCGGTGGTTCTGCTTAATATGTCTGCTAGAGTATTGTCTTTCCCCGGTACAAATATTGCCTGTAACTGAATGTTGTAGCTGAGTGCCAGGGTCCACAGCTCCAAGGTCATTCTGCATAGGGGTATGAATGAGTGCCTCCTGTTTGTTGATGTACCACATGACTGTGGTGTTGTCTGTCCTTATCATCAACTGTCCCTCTTTGAGAAATGGTTTGAACTTTTGGATTGCCAGTTTTACTGCCAGCATTTCTTTTAGATTGATGTGCAGGTGAAGTTGATCCTGTGTCCACAATCCTTGCATGCATTTGTCCAGCATGTGGGCCCCCCATCCTAGGTCTGAAGCGTCTGTTGTGATGGTCTGGCTTGGTTGACATCTGCGAAAGGGTAGGCCTGGGTTTGACTGGCATGCCTGAGCCCACCATAGGAACTCCTATTTTAAGCATGGAATTAGTGGGATTTCTGTTTCTAGACTGTGTCTGTGTTGGGACCATAAATTCTTTAGGTACCACTGTAGTTTCCTCATATGTAGTCTGGCAAATGGGACCAAGATTATGCATGATGCCATGAAGCCCAAGGCCTGCAGAACTTTTCTTGCTGTTAACTTGTTCAGTTTTGTTAGTGCCAAGAAGTAAAGAGGAAGTTCTTTTGTTTTTCTGTAGTCAGGAATGCCATTTGTTGTACTGTGTCCAATTCCGCTACCAAGAATGTCCTTGTTTGGGATGGTATCAGCCTTGACTTTTGTAAATTGACTGTGTATCCCAGTCCTTGTAGCAAGTAAATGACCCTTTGTAAATCTGTTGTCAGCTTGCTTTTGTTGTCCCCTTGTAGCAGGCAGTCGTCCAGGTATGGGTAAATTTGAATTCCTGTAGTCTGCAATGGGCGATTACTGATGCCAGGCATTTTGTGAATACTCTGGGCGCAGTAGATAAGCCAAAGGGCAATGCTGAGAATTGATAGTGCTCTGATCCTGCAAGAAATCTGAGGTATCTTCTGCAGACTGGTCGAATGGGGACGTGCAGGTATGCCTCCTTGAGATCTAGAGTTACCAGCCAAGACTCCTTGCCCAGCATGGGAAGAAGTTGCTGTAGGGTCAGCATTTTGAATTTTGGGACAATGATGTATGTATTTAAGGTGGACAGGTCGAGAATTGGTCTCCAACTTTTTTCCTTTCTTGGAACTAGGAATAGTCTGGAGTAGAACCCCTTTCCTTGTTCTGCTGTTGGCACTCTTTCCACAGCTCTCATGTTTGCTAACTCCATTATCTGGCGAAGAGCCTCTGTTTTTTGATTTGGAGGTAGATTTGGCATTCCTCTTTGACTGGTAAAGTGTGGAAGTGAAACCGTAACCTTGATCTATGGTTTGTAAAATCCACTTGTCTTTTGTTATGTAGTGCCAGTTCTTTGAAAATAAGGTTAACTTTCCGCCTAGAGGAGCTGCTATTTGTTCCCTGGTAGGTGGATTTAGGATTAAGTCACTGTGGTTGTGCTGATGTAGTGGCAGTGGCTGTGTCTGTGCCTCTGTTGTTACCTTGCCACTGTCGCCCTCTGTAGGCACCTCCTCTGGATTGGTTTCTGCCTCTGGAACGCCTATTCCTGCCCCTTTGAAATTTTGTGGAGTCAGGAAAGGACCAATTTTGGCAGGCCAGTTCCTGCTAAACCTTGGGGTTGAACCTGCAAGAAATCTTTAACAGTTTGAACAGATTTTGCCTTTTCTTCCATTTTCTTCATAACCTGCTGGGCAGGTGTACCAAACAAACTTGTCTTGTCCATAGGAGCATCTAGCAACTTAGCTTTAACATGATCCGTAAAGCTTGTTCCTTTAGCCATGCATGCCTTCTTATCACTGTGCCTGTCATGGCTGATCTAAATGAAGCCTCCAGTGCATCATAGCCACATTTTAAGGAATGGTTGCTAACCTGTTGTATGTTATTTACCATCTCTAATACATATTTCTTATCAAGAGATTCATCAGTGGTTAGTTTTTAGTTAACTGATCAAGCATAAACTCTTGGTATTGTATCATGTGAAACTGACAGTTTAAAGCTCTAGCTGAGAGAGTAGCTGAAGTGTAGACCTTTTACCCCATCTGTCTAGTGACCTTGCTTCCCTTTCAGAAGGAATAGGGTTTTAGCTGTGGTCGCTGCTACTGCCTTGGGACCCTGTGATATAGTTTCTGGGTCTGCAAGTGGGGCCTTGTAAAGGTGGTGATGTGTATCTGGCACCCTGTAAAATCTGTCTGGTTTGGCAGGGCTGGGGTAAAGAATCTGGAGCGGAGCAAACATCATTGAAAGCATCATCCACCACAGAGAGAACAGGAGGTATAGCTAAGGGCCTGTGCTGTGGGAGGTGCAGAAAGGTCCTAAGACTATTTCTGGAGTCTGAAAATCCTGTTGCTGCCATTGAACTGTTCTCGCATGGCATGCAAGGTTTCCCCAAAGGAGAATTCTTCTGGTGGGAAGCAGCTGGAATGGATTCTTCAGCATCAGAATCTTCAAAATTGGAGAAGGAGCCTCAGGCTGGTCAGTTATGTCTGATTCATCAGCAGAATCATCAGAAGACACTGGCTCAGGGGTCTCTGCCCTAGGTCTCTTCTCTGGGTGCTGTGAGGCCCTGTCTGGGTGAGATTGAGATCCTCTAATTAAAGAAATTAAATCTTCTGCCAAAGAAAGCATTTGAGAACTAGAAGAGGGCCTGGATGTGGGGGGTTTAACAGGCACTGTTTTAGTAGTCTTGGCTGCTTTAGCCCTGGCGAAGGCCTTAATGGACATGGCAGCTGGAGGCCTAGCAGCACCACGTGCTGGGGTAGAGACATCCAAGGGGATGGTGTCTGATAAGTCAACCACCGTAGTGGGTAAAATTTCTGAGGTCGATTCAAGAGTTGTAGCAGGGGCCTCAGTTGTAAGAATAGGTTCAGCTGTACTTTGAGCAGTTTTCGGTTTCGGCCGAAACCGAGACACTCGCGGTTTGCTTTACCGTGGTTTCGGCCGAAACCGTGGACCGCGAGTGTCGGTCTTTATCTTTGCGTTTTTTGGGGGTAGTCGGAGGATCCGACGGCATAATGTACGCAAAATCAGAACCAAAAAACTGTTCTGCAAACTCTGACCGACGCCTAAGCCGCTCGCCGGTTGAAAGAGGCACAGGCCGAACAGGCTGCTACGTCGTGGGCTGGGCCTAAACAAGGCAGACAGTAAGAGTGGAAATCTTTATGAGGTATTTGTTTCCCACAGGTTAAACAATTGTTAACTTTTTCTGACATCGGCTGAGGCAAGAAAGAGTCCCCAACGGGGTACTTAGCTTTAGAAGTCTTCGAAGTAGTATTCGGTAGAAGTAATCTCTGGATCCGACCGACCGGCACTTGCGAACAGCTTCTGCTTGGCCACGCGGCAAGAAAGACTGAGGAAAATGGCGTCGGCTGATGCTTTTATACCCGAAGACCAACAGAGATGACGTCGGGTGGAGTGCGACATCAGCCGAAGCCGGACCCGGACTTTGGAATCCGGCCGACTGCCTTCCTTCTGGCCATAACGACAGGACAACCCACTTGTTATGACTGCAGATGCATCCATGAAGGACATCAAATGCAATTTCCTATCCATTTTGAAATTGTCTGTTTGGAAATTGCTTTTCCTTGTACCCCAGCAGCATATGCTACAAACAACTGGTCAGTCTTTCTGTAACTTTTAGTTCTGTCCAAGTAGTAGCGCAGTTGTCTGTGTATGTCCAGGGTGTGCAGAAGTCTCTCCCCTTTATTTTGTGGTTGTGGGAAGAATGTAGGCAAGTGAATAGCTTGGTTCAAAGAAACCCTGGATACCACCTTTGGCATGAATGTAGGATTGGTCCTCAAAGAAACTGTCCTGATGAAAGATAAGAAATGGCTGCACTGCCATTAAAGCTTGTAGCTCAGATACTCTTCTTGCTGAGGTTATGGCCAGAAGGAAGGCAGTTTTCCAAGACAAAAACTGTAGATCAGCCGATGCTGCTGGTTCATAGGGAGGAAGTGTTAGTTTTTCCAACACGAAATTCAGGTCCCAAGTAGGTAGAGGTGGTTTCCTTGGAGGATTAATGTTTTTGATTCCTCTTAGAAACTGTCTTAGGAGAGGATGAGAGAAGACAGGTGGATTAACATTGTATTCTGCTGAGATTGCTGAAGCATGTATCTTAATGGAAGAGTAAGACAGGCCATTGTGGAACAAATCTGCCAAATATTCCAGTATATGGGTCATGTTCATCACTGTCACATCTAGGCCCTTTGCCGTGTTCCAGGTGAGAAATCTTTTCCATTTTGCTGAATATGCCTTCCTTGTGGAAGGCCGGTGAGCTTCCATAATAATATCCTTCACTCTCTGGGATAGGTTATCCTGAGGAGGAGTCATGGTATTCTCCAGGCAGTTAGCTGCAAGGTTTTCAGGTTGGAGTGCAGAGTCCTGAAACTGTGCTGCGTCAGTAGGAGTGGCCATAGCGGGAGAGGCCATGGTTTCGTCTGCGACATGCTCCTTAACAGTGGGTACCAGTGTTGTCTTGGCCAGTCTGGAGCTATCAGAATTACTCTGGGGTTCTCTGTCCTGATCTTCAGTAGGACCTTGGTCATTAATGGGAGAGGAGGGAAAGCATACACTGTTAGAGCTTTCCAGCTGAAAGAAAGAGCGTCCACTTTCCATGCTTGTGGGTGGTATGACCTTGAGCAGAATTTCTTCAGTTGATGATTGAGGGGGGAAGTGAACAGATCTATTTCCGGCCGTTCCCATGATTGTGTGATGAGTAAGAAGATGTCTGGGTGCAGCATCCATTCATGTGCATCCATGGTAGTTCTGCTTAAGCGGTCTGCCAGTGTATTGTCTTTCCCTGGCACAAACTGGGACTGTAGCTGTATGTTGAGTTTCAAAGCAAGTTCCCATAGATTCATTGTCAGTCTGCAAAGAGGGTAGGAATGGGTGCCTCCTTGCTTGTTTATGTACCACATAACTGTGGTGTTGTCTGTCCTTATGAGCAGGTGGCCTTGCTGAAGGAAAGGTTTGAAGGCCTTGATTGCGTGTATCACTGCCAGCATTTCCTTTTGGTTTATGTGCATGCGCATCTCTCTTTGTGACCATAGCCCTTGGATACATCTGCCCTCCATGTGTGCTCCCCAACCTTGGTCTGAAGCGTTCGTGGTGATGGTTTGGTTGGCTCTTGGCTTGCTGAAGGGCAACCCGCTGTTCGACTGGCAGGCTTGAGCCCACCACAGAAATTCCTTTTGAAGGCAAGGAATGAGTGGGATCAGAGCTTCTAAGCTGTGACTGTGCTGTGTCCATAAACTTCTTAGGTACCATTGTAATTTCCTCATATGCAGTCTTGCTTGTGGAATCAGAAGAATGCAAGATGCCATGTAACCCAGGGCCTGCAGGATTTTCCTTGCAGTCAGCTGAGTTTGTCTTGCCAGATTCTGGAAGTAAACTGGTAGTTGTTTTTGTTTTTCTTCTGTGAGAAAGGCCATTTGGGTGGTTGTGTCTAGATCCGCACCCAGAAAGGTTATTCTTTGTGATGGAACCAGTCTTGATTTGTGGATGTTGACTGTATATCCCAAGGCCTGTAACAGGTGGATGGCATAGTCCAAGTCCTTTAACAAAGTTTGCTTGCTGTCCGCTTGTATTAGGCAGTCATCCAGATATGGGTAGATTTGAATCCCCTGAAGTCTGCAGTGTGCAATTACTGATGCCAGGCATTTCGTGAATACTCTGGGCGCAGTAGGTAAGCCAAAGGGTAATGCTGAGAATTGATAATGCTCTGACCCTGCAAGAAATCTGAGGTGTCTTCTGCAGCTTTGTCGAATAGGGACATGCAGGTATGCCTCCTTGAGGTCCAGAGTCACCAGCCAAGACCCCTTGCCCAGCATGGGAAGGAGTTGCTGTAGAGTCAGCATTTTGAATTTTGGCACAATGAGGTAGATATTCAGTGCGGACAAGTCGAGAGTAGGCCTCCATTGATTTTCTTTTCTTGTAACAAGGAATAATCTGGAGTAAAATCCCTGGCCTTGTTCTGAAAGAGGTACCTTTTCTATGGCTTTCATTTGCAATAAGTTGGTAATTTGCTTCAAAGCCTCTGCCCTCTGATTTGGTGGCAGGTCTGGCATGCCTTTTCTTTTTGGCAATGAGTGGAAATGGAACCTGTATCCTTTGTCTATTATTTGCAGTGTCCATGTGTCCTTTGTAATGCTGTGCCAATTTTCTGAGAATAAAGAAAGTTTTCCGCCCAAAGGTGCTTCTAATTGAGCCCTGGTCGGCGGGGTCAGAATAAAGTCATTGAGTCTGTCCTTGTGTAGCAGTTGTAGTTCCTGCACTACCTCTCTGGTTGGAAGGCTGCCACTGACGGCCTCTGTAGGAGCCTCTAGCTTGCCCTCTACCTCTGGCATGCCTATTCCTGCCTCTTTGAGATCTGTCTGAGTCCGGAAAGGACCAATTCTTAGTAGGCCAATTTCTGCTGAATCTCGGTGGCTGGACTTGCAGAAAGTCTTTAACTGTTTGCACAAATTTTGCCTTTTCTTCAAATTTCTTTAAAACCTCTTGAGCCGTGGAACCAAATAATTTTTGCTTTTCCATAGGAGCATCCAAAAGCTTAGCTTTAACATGGTCTGGCAGAGATTGTTCCTTCAGCCAGGCATGCCTACGTATAACTGCACCTGTCATAGCTGATCTACATGAAGCTTCCAATGCATCATAACCACACTGCAAAAAATGGTTACTAACCTGCTGGGAGTTGTGCACCAGATCCTGAAGGGATTTGCGATCAAGGGGTTCAGAAGAGGACAGCTTCTTATGCAATTCATCTAGTAAATACTCTTGGTACTGTATCATATGAAATTGACAATTTAATGCCCTCATGGAAAGAGTTGCAGAAGTATACACTTTCTTACCCCATCTCTCTAATGCTCTGGACTCCCTTTCAGAGGGTAGAGGATTTTTAGCAGTGGCGGCTGCAACCCCTTTTGAGCCCTGGGAAATAGTTTCTGGATCAGCAGAGTGGGCCTGGTACAGGTGTAAATGTGAGTCCGGGACCCTGTAGTACCTATCAGGTTTGGCAGGAGCCGGAGGGAGAGAGTCAGGGGCAGTACTAGCATTAGAGTACACATCATCAATCACATTCAAAACAGGAGGTATAGCTAAGGGCCTATGCTGAGGTAAATGTAAAAAGGTCCTTAATCTCTTTCTGGAATCAGAGAATTCCTGACCCTGCCATTGAAAATGTTCTCTCATAGAGTGTAATGTCTCTCCAAAGGAAAACTCTTCAGGAGGGGAGGCCAAGGGAATAGATTCTTCAGCATCAGAATCCTCATAGGCCGAATAAGCCTCCTCCTGGTGGTCTGACAGAGCAGAGCCATCCGTGGACTCATCTGAGGACTGGGGATCAGAGGGCTCAACCCTGGGTCTTTTGTCTGGAGGTGGTTGAGAGCCCTGTCCGGATGAGGTTGGGAACCTCTAACTAATGAGATCAGATCCTCTGCTAGGGTAAGAATCTGAGAGCTAGTAGAAGGTCTCTGACAGGAAACCTTGGAAGGCAAGGCCTTAGTAAGTTTAGCAGCTTTAGCCCTACAGAAAGCCTTAATGGACATGGAAGCAGGGGGTCTGGCTGCACCACGTGCAGGAGTAGACTTATCTAAAGGAATGGTGTCGGAAGGTTCCTGAACACCGGTTTCAGTAGGTAATTCAATGACCGACTCGGCCGGGGCCTCCAAGGCCGAGGTAGTCGGTTGTGTGGTTTCGGTAATAGGAAGTACCAAGGACTCGGGTTCAGCCGAGACCGAGACACTCGCGGTAGGCCTGACCGTGGTTTCAGCCGAAACTGCGATCCACGTGTGTCGGTCCTTGTCCTTCCGTTTTTTGACTAAATGCGAAGTCGGAGTCTCCGACGGCATCTTATAAGCAAAACTAGCCCCAAAAAACTCCTCTGCAAACTCCGACCGACATCTAAGAGTTCGTCGGTTGAAGGAAGCACAGGCTGAACAGGCCGAGACGTCGTGGTCTGGGCCTAGGCAGGGGAGGCAGTAAGAGTGGAAATCCTTATGAGGTATTTGTATCCCACAAGTTAAACAATTATTAACTTTATCTGACATCGGCTGAGGCAAGAAAGAGTTCCCAATGGGGTACTTAGCTTTTTCGAAGTCTTCGGTAGCTGAATCACAGGAGCTGGCCAACCGGCACTTGCGAACTGCTTCTGCTTCGGGCACCACGCGGCAAGAAAGACTGAGGAAGATGGCGTCGGCTGATGCTTTTATACCCCAGACGCTCTGACGTCGGGGAAAGTGCGACATCAGCCGAGGCCAGACCCAGACTTTGGAATCCGGCCAACCGAAGGGCTGCCTGAGGTAGGACAACCCATATGTGATGACTGCAGATGCATCCTTGAAGGACATCTGTTAGAGAGATAGAATAGTAATTTTGCATGTAAGGAATATCATTTGTGTTAACTAAATAATGTGATCAAGAGCTGTAGATAGATACCAGTGTTTAGTAGGGAATGTTTTGGTTAGGTTTTGTAGAGTTAGATGTAGTTATTATAGGTTTTTTTGCATGTTTTTAGTGTGTTATTTTGTAAGATAAAGAACAAATATTTAATAACGATGTGTACCAATAGAAGTTTATACAGTGTAAAAAACCTATGTTTGTCCTGGTCTAGGGGAATAGTGGATAGGCACTGGTTAGGGATAGGACGTCAAGATTGCTTCCAGATATTACATAATGTGCTAATACATCTGAATCTAGTATAGTTTTGCAATTTTAAAATACATTTTAAAGTTTTAAAAATCTTAATATGTGGATAATAGACTCATGGAATGTTAAAGGCTTCCAGAACTTGAAAAAAAAGGAAATTATTTTTTCATTTGCTCCTCCAGTCCAAAGCATGTTTTATTTTGTTACAAGAAACCCATTTGGCTAATGATCAATGGACTGCCCTTAAAAATAAGAAAGGATTAGAGAGGTGATAGCTTCGGAAGGGACAACTAATAGTGCAGGGGTTGCGATTATTATTAAAAGTCAGTACCAAGAGAAAATCCTAGATTTTAAAATGGACAAAGAGGGAAGATGGTGTTATGTGATTCTCGTATCTAAACTTTACGATAAACCGGTGATACTTCTTAAGATATACGCCCCATGTACCAATCAACAAATTTTCATAACATCACTTTATTTTATCCTGAATCAATATAATAATTACTATATAATAATAGGAGGTGACTGGAATACATACCAAGACCCTAAATTAGATAAATCAAGCTCTCATAGGTCCTTTAATAACCAAGCAGTGATAGCATTACAGGAATTTAAAACAGATTTTAAATTATATGATCCATTTAAATATAATAAGAATCACATGAATGTTAATAACTTTACATTTTATTCAAGTTGTCATAAAATGTGGTCCAGGATCGACTTTTTTCTAATTTCAGACGCACTAATGTTTTTTGATCCTTATATATACATACAAGCTCGACATTTGTTGGATCATTCTAGGATCACATTAACTTTTAATAAGGACACTAGTCATATGATAGGCTTTAGAGGTTATAATTGGGACATTAAATCCATATCTATTGCATAAAGAAGAGGTAATAAAAGAAGCTCAGGAGTTCTTTAATCAATTACTAGCTAATCTTTCGGAACACCGTCATCCGTCTGACATAGAATGGGCAACTACCAAAACACAAATTAGAGGAATGTTTCTCCAAAAGGCTGCTTATTATAAGAAATTACAAGTGAGAGACATACAAGAATTGGAAACTAAAATTAAATTACTGGATCAGGATCTAATTGGGAATTATAGTAAACAAACTGAAATGGAGTTATTAAAATATCAGATGGACCTTTATTTACTACAAAACAGTAAATTATCATTTTATGAGCAGAAAATGCTGGTAAAATACGCCAATCACATACAGACCCCCGCAAAAGCACTGGCACGTATTATTAATCAATTGAAAATACCTTCTCAAATCTCTGAAATACACTTTAATAATAAAACATATACCAATACTGAAGATATCATGAGGATATTTGAACTAATATTTTCACAAGTATATGGTGAACAACAGGAAGTAAATATAAATAAGAGTAATAATGATTTTCTGCAGAAAATTATCTTTCCGAAGATTGGTGATGAGCTTCATATGAACTTAATTAAACCAATTTCTTCAGAGGAGATAACTGATGCAATTAAGAAGTTGAAGCCATATAAAGCTCCGGGACCAGATGGATTGACCACAGAATTCTATAAAACTTTTAGTGATATATTGGGAAAAATACTTCCACAGGTATTTAACTATATAACTAATAATAAAATCACTGACCTGCACTTTAATGCTTCGAAAACTATTCTTATACCGAAAGAGAATACTGATTTACATAACCTGGATAATTATAGACCTATTTCACTTTTGAATATAGATATGAAAATTATGACATCGATTTTGGCTAATAGATTGAAGAAGGTAATTAACCTGATAATATCAGATGAACAAGCTGGTTTTATAAATGGCAGACAAACTACAGATAATACGTTATCACTTCATACACTGATTTCTTATGCCACTCACAGGAACTGTAATGCATATGCACTCATAACTGACGCACAAAAAGCTTTTGATAGAGTGAACTTAGAATGTTTGTTTGATTATTTAGCATGTTTTAATATACCGCAAGAATTCATTTTAACTTTAAAAAAACTATATAATAATCCTTATACAAATCTAGTTATTAATAGGAATCTTTCAAAAAGAATTCAAATTAAGAATGGTACCCGCCAAGGGTGTCCGTTATCTCCTATATTATTCAATTTATATTTGGAACCATTATTTCTACATATCAAACAAAATATTTATCACAATGCTCCAATAATTTATGGTACGAAGATTTCCGTGGCTGCTTTTGCGGACGATTTGAATATTTATTGCACAACACCTGTTTCAGATATTAAGAAAATATTAAAAGCTGTGGAAGACTTTGCAAAAATATCTAATTACAAAATAAATTTAAAAAAAAAAACAAGGTATTCCCATTAAAGACGCCTACACCCTTCTCGCTTTTACCATTGGTAGGGCAGATAAAATCCGAAGAAAAAATAAAATATTTAGGGGTTGTTTTTTCAACAGATAATAGAGACTTTTACGTAAATAATGTTAAGTTAATTTGGGAACAGACAGTATCTGATTTAAAAAGATGGGATAATCTGAAACTACCAATAATGGCAAAGACCTCAATTATTAAAATGAACATACTCCCCAGAATACTATATACCTTTAGAGCTACTCAAGTTCAAATTTCCAGGAAATTCTTCAAACAACTTCATACAGAATTAGCTAGATTTGTATGGGAACCTAGAAAAGTTAGGATATCTTATGACAAAATGATGACTCCGAAAAATAGGGGGGGGGTTGGAACTACTGAATTTTGAAACATATTATTTAATAATAAACGCTAACAGAATTTTAAGAGTAGTTAACTTTGATAAGATCAATTCGAAATGGGCTCCTAAGTGGTCAATTTTAAATCATAAACATGTTGCTGGTCTGGGTATTAATTGTAAGGCATTACCTTTTTTAAACAAAGATACCCTTAAAATGTACGTATTGATGGAGCATATTAAAATATATATAATATTAGTACAAAGTCTGTTTAACTCACTAAATCTTTTACAATATATGATGATTTTTCAACCATTTCACAAAAATCCGAATTTGAAAATTGGTAATCAGTTGATAGACCTTAAGAAATTCCCACTTATAAGTAATTTAACCATATTTGATTTATATCCCTTTTCTAGAAATCTCAATACATAACATACTAAGAGAGATGGATCTCCCTAACTCGTATTTAATTATAATAAGACAGTTAAAGGACTTATCAATAAGCTATTTTAGTAATAGGAATTTTAAAATTAAAGAAGAAGATTTAAACATTTGCCTAAACTTATGGCAAACCTTAACACAGGGATGTAAATATATAACAGCGTTATATAGTTTGATGAAAGAGGTGAAATACAATAACCAAATACTTTTATCGAAATACTGGAAGGAGAAATTAACGATTGAGGATAGTAAAATAGTGAGAGCAATTAACTTAACCTTAAAATCAGTGTCCCTTCAAAAGTTATTTTCTCAGTTTATGATATTTAATAATGCGTATTATACACGTCTCACTTTACATAAATTTAACTCAAAAAACTCACCCAAATGCCCATACTGTATAGATCAAACGGCTGACCTTTTACACATGTTCTGGAGTTGTAAATGTATTTTTAAACTCTGGAACTATTTGAAATTCCAACTACAAAAAATGGGATATCAACAGTCTACACTTTCTTGGGAGTTTATGATTCTGCATATTCCACCAACTAATTTGGATAGATCCCAAAGGATCATACTCGTAAATATCTTTTTGTTAATGAAGCTATATATAGCTACAAATTGGCTGAACCCATCCCAGACTTCATGGGAAAATTTCAAGAGTGTAGCGATAAAACATATCTTAGCACATAAATTATTAATTAGTGATCATAAGAAAAGTGTAAATAATACAAAAATATGGGAGCAAATCTTTAACATTGTCTTAGCTTAAGGTTCCATTCCACTTTTCTCCGGGAAGTACAGACTAACTATCGAGTTGTCTATAGATAAGTATTATACTGATACTAGATTTTTATTCTTTTTTTTTTTTCTCTCTGTAATATCTATTTAGAAGTGTATAGTTATGTATAATGACTCTATGTAACTGTTGGAAGCATTCATGTATATATTGTAAATAGGTTGTAGTATTGTATTAACATTTAGAATAAAAAAATAAATAAATTATTATTATTGAAAAAAAAAAAAGAATTTTCTTAGGGTACCAACACCTTTATACAAAGGAAAAACACATGTCAAAACTGCTGTATCACAAGTTTTAGAATCCAGTTTAAATTACATTTAGGAATAAAAATGCTTTCCTTTTCTGGACTTGCAAGATGGCTGCACACTGATCAAAAGGTTGATTACAGCTCCCAGTATGAAAAACTGTGAAAAATACCAGTTAAACTGTATCAGTTTGGGTAAAAATCAATTACTGGCTAATGATTACACTGCCTAGATGCCAGCAAATAAGAAATTTGGAGAAAACTGAGAGAAAATCAACCAGAAAAGGAAAAGAAACAACTCTGGACTGGAAGAATCTTGCAGCTTTTCAGCAAAAAGCATTTCAGGTTTCGGCTTTTGTACATGAGATAGCTTCAAGTAATTTAGAGGAAAAATAAATCCAATGCACTCAGGAGGGGTTTAAAATAAATTAAACACTGAAGAAATATACAAACTCAAATAACAAGAGACTTAAAAATAAAAAAGCGTTAACTAGCTATTCAGATGAACTGATAAAAATGCATAAATCAGAGGCTGAAATGAAGACGAGGTATGTACCTTCTCAAGAAGAGCTGTTTCAAAAACAAGAGTTAGAAGACAGAGCACACTGAGAAACCTGAGATTTTCTGCTGTACCTGAGAAGCTGGAAGGAGCAGACTGCATCAATTGTATGAAAGTACAAATAAGCAACTGGACTGCTGTTCCACAGCAAGAGCTGTTAATTGAGAGGACATACTGTCCACGAGAAACCTGCCAAGATCTATAACAGTAAAGATGTAATCATACCAACAGAAAGAGTTGCTCCTGACACAATCCTGGAAGAAGTGAAAATTCACTGTACATCAGGCAGAAAAGAAGCAAGTCTACCCTAGCAATCAGGGAATGTTGAGAAGCAGGTAAAAGATTCAAGCTGCTATATCCAGCTATCTTCAGAATATTTTTTCTTGGAGGACAAGATACATTTTTGACACAGAGAAGGCTAAGAAGGAAATTAAAAAAAGTTTACCCAACAAAGTGTGTCAGCAAGCAGTAGGGAACTCTGCTTCTCATTCTCCTGGCAATAACTAAACCCACAGAGAGACTTTGTCACCGAAAACTTTCTATTGTCCAAAAAATTCTTGAGAAAAAGAAAAAACAGGAGCTGAGTAGAAGAATCAGGCGCATCTTGGACTTGAACTAGGAACTGCTGTTGGGAGGTGGAAAGAATCAGAAAGAAGGCCATCAACATTGCGAAACAACTTAATAAATACAGACTATAAAGCATCAGTTCCAATTGGATCTAGGAACAGGCATGAAAAGTGGCTTTGAGAAAGGTTGGAATTTTGTGGAATAATTTAAACTGGTGGGTGAACTGTAAAGCATATACCTTACTTTATGTCATTAATATTTGGAAGGACACTGAATATAATGAAGTAAATGTTATGTAAAACAGTTTGCTCTTATTAACATTTTTATAAAAATGTCATGACGTAAATTACACGTTACATTGTAAAACAGTTTTGTACAATGTGTACTCAAGGGTATTTTAGGATGGGGGAAGTCTTTTCAGTGACTGCTGTATACTAAAGATATTAAAGCCAGCAAGTACTTTTTCTTAGCTGTAACGTATACAGACTTTACACAGTAACAAGATAAGAAAGACTGAACAGAAGCAAGTTGATGTTTATGTAATGCTGTGATCTTGGACTGCTAGAGTTAGGCTGGGGGTAAAAGTGTATCAATCACATTATATGTAGAATTAAGATAATAATAACTTCCTCTATTTAAACAGGGACGGATTATCAATGATAATGTTTTTGGCTTTAGCTATAAGACAATGTTTTTAAACAACATAAGCTTGAAAAATAAAACAGAAATGATGAAAGGCACAAAAATGGTAGCTTGCATTTGCAAAGTTATTAGCTACTTTCTTCTATTAACAAATGTTTTCAACAGGAGACAAGAAGTCTACAGATGCTAGCGATTAACCATGGCAAGTCTAACAGTGTGCTCCGAGTGAAATCTACAAAGAAGCTTTAATGCATCTGCAAAATTACTAGCTATTTACTCTCACTACCAAATGTTTCTTCTTACATGGAACTGAGCTGCCTACATGTGCAGGCAATTAATTAAGAAAGCCCTAAGCATCCTTTGCTGAGAGAAATGCACGTTTAGTGAAACTGACATTTAAAGATAAGATGGCAAACAGTTCAGAGAAAAAGTTTGAAAATGTGAGAAATTAATATGTTATATAAGTAGTTGCCACCCTAGTGGCATTAATACTTCAAAGCATAACAGTGTAGAATTTAGTTTAAGGGTAGCATAAGCACTTTTCTTAGGGCTAAAAGTTGATGCTTACTGAAAGCATGCAAGTTGTTTTTTTTTTCACATGACAATCCAAAAACCAAAACGATCAGGACAGCCAAACGGTTCTGAGTGTAGCTTTTACTGCAAAACCATTTAAAATATTACAGCTTTCATCTAACTTATTATAGACATCTTCAAAAAGAAATAAGAACTAAAAAGGCTGTAACATCATATGAAAACTCTAAAACAGACTCTTTTTATATCAAACAGGAAGTGTGTAACAAAGAGGAAGTATGTAACAATGTATCAAAAAGACCACCAAACTTCTTAAAGTGACCTGTGCAATTTAAAAGTAACCTGTACTTGTTTAAAAACAATAGTGAAACTTTGTAAAAATGAAAACCACTGTCAACAAGTCAAGCAAGAAAATATTAAAAGATCCACTTTGAAAGTAAAAATAGCATTTCACCACTGAATACTTTAAGTAAATAGGGTACAGAAAAAATAACATTAAAATTTAACTTGAAAAAGTTTAGAAGCCTTATATTTCAGTTCACTAGTAATGGATACTTCACTCAAACATAACTGCCAACATAATTCTTTGTGCAATAATACATTCCACTAGTTTCCTTTGTTGTTTACATCTGTAGTTCCTTCAAGAATGGAACATCTAAACATAGAAAACTGTTCACAGCCTACTGCCTGCCTTGCTAAGACACATTTGTTGTCTCTTTCTTTAACGGTATACAAATCCTGATAAATATGTTGGTTTTAGCTATGTAAAAGGCTGTGCATGACTGACACCAGGCAAGGTAAACTACTTTAGATGTACAGCAAAAATATCTGCCCCTAGCAGGCCATCTTCTAACAGTGTCCCACAGTGTACCGCTGCAGTTATTTTCTAAATACATACATTGTTTGCACCGGCCACATTTCAATGTCTCAAAAATGTACATAACATGATTTGTTTTGTCTGGTCTCTCTAGAATTGTCTTGAAGTTTGGACAATTCTTATAGGTACAAGAGGGCATACCATCGAAGTGACATTTGAAGTCACTGACATTCTGTACTAGTGGCCAGTTTTTTAACATAATGCTCCTGATATCTGCTGCATCCAAGGACTAATGGATGATGAGATTCTGATTACTTATATTCCTTCATTCACCTCTGTTGGTTCCATCAGTGCATAAACCATGATGTATAATTGGAGCGTACTTCTTAGTTTTCTCTGCCCAAATTTCTTCTTTGATCTTCTCATCCAAATCCACAGGGTATCCATGATCCAAAAACATGTTTTTTAATAACTCAAACTGTCTGAAACACACTTCATTTGTTGATGTTAACTTGGGAAATTCATGCAAATTGACTCGCCATCACTATTCTTCACAAGTTCAACATCCAAAAAGTATATGTTATGTTCTTCGATGTGGGATGAAAACCAAAGAAAATCTGTTGATTTCACTAGTTCTGTTAAGAACACCTGTAGTTGGTGTGAAGTACCTGACCACATAAAGATGTCACCCAAAAAGTAGCAATAGCTCTTACAATAGTGAAAATGGTCCAACTTAAATACCAAGTCTTTTTCCCATTTTAGTAAAACTGCGTTAGCAAAGGCTGAGGCACAAGCCACATCCATTGCCACCCCAGAGATCTGTTTAAAATATTCTCTGTCAAAATACAGGAAGTTGTTGGTCAGGACTGTTTCCATAAAATTGGAGATGAGTCTAAGCATGCTGTCAGTAACTAAATGGAAATTCAAAATAAGGTCAATGAACCATGACCCTGACCCTGAGCAGCATCTTACCCTCACCAAGAATGATGCCACAGTACAGAGACAAAATGATCAGCTTTAACAATTGGCTTAATTACTGGTGTCATTCAAAGGGGATCCAATATCTGTCCGCTTGGGATGACATGCTTGACAAGCCACGCTGCTTCGCAAGGGACGGCTTGCACCTGTCACTCCTGGGCTTCCGGATATTGGCCAAGGCTCTTGCCAGCCCCATAGTGCCTTTTTTAGGCAAGGCTCAAAAGACAAACCCACCTCCCTAGAAAATACAATTGAAAAAAAGCTAAGGGTAATGCTGCTCAATGCCAGAAGTCTAAACCTCAAGATGCATGCTCTCGAAGCCCTCCTCAGTATGGAGAACATCGATGTCTGTGCAGTGACTGAAACCTGGTTCAAGGCTCCTGAGAGCACCCCAGGCACTACCAGGTTATACCTCATATCATGCTTTCCGGACCCAAAACTTGGACCGAACCACAAAAGGAGGGGGAGTATCCATATTCATCAAAGATACCCACACATCCAGGTTAGCGGCAACGCACAAAGCATCGAAGACCATTCAGGTGAAAATAACCATAGGTAAAACTGCCCTACAGTTTTGTAGCATGCTACAGACCACCCTCTCAAACTCTGGAACCCCACTCAGCCTTCCTGAAGACACTGGAGAGTATGAATGTCTCTCCAAATACCATCATATTGGGAGACTTCAACTACCCAAACATAGACTGGGAACATTACTCAAGCCCCAACACCCTAGCCCAAAGGTTCCTAGAATTCATAAACTCAAATGCGATGGAACAACTAGTCACCACTCCCACAAGAGGAGATAATATACTAGACCTGATCATCACAAACATGGGGACAAAATGCTCCAAACTGGAAGTATACCCCTCACTGATGAGATCAGACCATAAATTAATCTCACTGGAAATCTACATCCCACCCCCACCCCCTGCACAGAAGACCACAGTGAAGAATTTCTCAAAAGCCAACTTCACACTTCTTAAGACTGAAGTGGTATCTTTCAAGGCCCCTGGGCCAGTGGAAACCACAACCCACACCGCTGAATCCTTTATAAATGCCTTCTACGGACACCTTCAAGAATGCATGGATCATGCAATCCCTAATAAAACCAAGACCCATTCCCACAAAGGCAGGCGTCCTGTCTGGTGGACCCCAGCCATTAACAAACTTTACAACAGGAGAAGGAAGCTACTACATGACAGAGTAAAATCCCCAAAAGGGAAGGCATCTCTGATCAGTACTAGAAAAAAACTTCGATCACTCATAAAATCATCCAAGGCCAACTTTGAGAGAAAAATCGCGCAAGACACAAAAGACAATCACAAGGCCTTTTTTAGCTATGTTAGAAACCTGGGTGGAAACTCCCAGATATGCTCAGAATTAGTCCAAAATGACACAAAATACACTGAACCCACAGATATTGCCAACATTCTGGCAGACAGGTTCAGTGCAAATTTCTCCGCCCCCTCCCCCCCAAAAAGAGAAATATCTATCCCAGCAGAGTGTAGCCTCCCTAATATCTCAGATGCCCAGGTGAGAGCCGCCCTCTCCAAAGCTAAAAACACATCATCAATGGGACCAGATGGTGTCCCAGGCTGCGTGCTACATGAACTCCAAGAGGAACTAAACCTGCACATAAGGCTGCTGTTTAATCTTAGCCTTACTACAGGATACATACCCAAAGAGTGGCGTACAGCAACAGTGGTCCCACTCCACAAAGGAGATGTTTCTACGGACCCTGGAAATTACCGCCCCATAAGCTTGACGAGCCTGGTCTGCAAAGCTATGGAAAGGATCATTATGGAACTCATAAACAAAGACATTGGGGACCTACAGACATTGGATCCTACCCAATTCGGCTTTGTCAAAGGCAGATCTTGTCTTTTGAACCTAGTTGACTTTTTTGAAACAGTCACTAAAGGCCATTGATGAGGGTAAGGCAGTTCACACATCCTACCTTGACCTTGCAAAAGCCTTTGACACAATACCCCACTCGGGCATCATTGACAAACTCACCAGCTTAAATGTAAACCCATATGTCACAAGATGGGTTGCAAACTGGCTCAAGGACAAAACCCTCAAGGTCAGAATTGCTGGAGCCATGTCAGACTCTAAGCCAGTCACAAGCGGTGTCCCACAGGGCTCATGCCTGGGACCCCTCTTGCTCGGCATTTATTTTTCCGAGGTGCAAGCAAACGTAGAAGGATTGTGGCTGACAAAGTTCGCAGATGACTGCAAACTGGGCGCCATAATTGATACTCCAGCGGACACAGGCATCCTTCAGAAAGGCCTCATAGAAACGGATAATTGGTGCCAGAGCCATGGCCTTAAACTGAACCCCAAAAAATGTATAGTCATACCCTTTGGGAAAAACAAGGTACCCACAAATTACCACATAGGTGGTAATCCATTAAGTACGGAAGAGGTAATCAGGGACCTGGGGACCCAAGTCGACAGTAACCTCTCATTTGACACTCACATTGCCAAGGTGGTTAGGAAGACCTTCTATATTGCCCATCTTATCATGAAGGGATTCACATCTAGATCAAGAGAGGTCATTGTGCCCCTGTACTCTTCTCTTATCAGGCCCATGATTGAGTACAATGCCCCATTTGGGATGTATCTTACCCGACACCTGCAGCAGTTGGAAAGACCCCAAAAGTTCCTCACCAAGAGGATAAAGGGTCTCAAACATATGTCATATGCTGCCCGGCTGAAGAAACTCCAGCTCTATTCAGTCGCATACCACCTACTCAGAGGTGATCTATGCCTGACGTACAAGGCCATATCCAATCCGGAATTAATGGACATGCTCCACCTCAGAAAATCCAAATCCATCAGAGCCACGAGAGCAAGAGATTTGAACCTCAACACAGAAATAAACAGGACGCGCTGGAGGGACAGATTCATAACCCAGAGGCTCCCTACACTCTGGAACAGAATCCCAGTCCATGTTAGGCACAGCCCCTCACTAACTCTCTTCAAGAGAAATCTTGACGAGTGGATGAGAGATCGTAGGTTTACCCCGGGGGTCATCTCTGTGTCACTACCAGACAGAGGCACAGTAAACTAAACCCTAAATGGGTGTAGTATTCTCATCCCAAGGGGTGGCGAAAGCCACACACACTCTGGCTAGGCTTATAAATGCCCTGGGGCAGATAGCCTAGTATGAACCTATGATAAACCAATGTCGTGCAGAAATACTGTGAATACACTTTTAACATCCAAGGTGACCAATAGGTTATTTTCTCCACTGTGTAAGTTTCTTAATTTACTGACAAAATCCCACAAGTCCCTCAAGACATGTGGGAAGTATTTAAAGAGACATTTCAATCTGGTATTCACAAATTTTGCAAAAGTCTCTGTGACTGACCCACTTGCTGCCACTATTGGTTGAAATGGTGGATCCAATACGTTTGAATGTATTTTTGGGATAAAAAATATTCTGGGAGTAATCAAAATCGTCTGATGAATCCTCTTCTGCGGAAGGCACATCCAGAGCAGGCCCCTTAGGGATAGAGGGTATGGGGGTCTATGCAAGCATCGGGCCCTGATGCAAGGCCAGAAAGGCAGTGAGCAGGCCTTGGCCGAAGGCCTGCCAATCTGGACTCTGTTCGACAGAAGAAGCAGGCAGAGGCTGAGAAATATGTTTAGTTTTCGGTTTCCTCTTCTTATGGGCATTGGGAGGAGAGTATTCAGAAATGCGGTGGAGAGTTGGAGGGCCGGACATTGGCTGACACTCCACTACATCAGAGACTATATGTCCTCATGTACTACAACTTTGGAGATTCCAGGCAGACCCTCGGATATAATGAGCCTTGGTTCTCCTTCAGCTACCAAATCGGACACTTGAGATTCCCTCTGGGACATGACCTCAGGCAAAGGAGAGATTTCCTCCAGGCCTTCTGCTGAAGGAAGCTCTCAGGACTCCGGCTATTCACTGGCCTTGAGAGCAATGGCTGGAGTGGAGGGTGCGGCAGTCTTTTTGGGCCTATTCTTTTTGGTCTTCTTGACTGGGGGCTCGTCCGAGTGTTCCATCTTCAGGTCCATCCTAGATGCTAGTCGTTTGAGTCTCTGATTTTCAAGGTATAGTTTTAAGGCTCCAGGATGGCTTGGCTTCTGAAGCTCTTGGGGGGAAAATGCCTGACAAATACTACAGGTGGTATGGTCATGTTCATGGCCAAGGCAGAATAGACAGAGTTCTTCTTATGTGGAATTTGCCTTCCACCACTACACTTGCCCTTCTTACATGGGTTGTACATGTAACCCAAAACAGTAGCAAGTAACAAAACAGAAAACCCCTAAGGGGTATTTATCTGAAGTTGTATGAAGAAAATGCTTCTACTGGCAACGTGACGATCGGAGGTGGCAGTCACATAGGTGGCAGAAAAGTTCTGAAGAGGTGCGTGCTGATGTCCGCTTATGACAAATGTCCGAGAGAGGTGCAGGACATCACGTGCACCCTAGCAGTAGCATTTAACTTTTGTATAATGGCCGAATGTACGAGAGTTCACCAGAGGCAAACTCCCTGATGTCATGAATACAGCACCATATGAATAGGACATCTAGCATTTAAAGGAACAGTGCAAGCAGTTCAGTGAAAAATTAAGTTTGAAACTGTGAGAAATTAACAAGTTACAAGTGGCTGCCTCCCCAGCAGCCTTAAAACTTAAATGCACTTAATATAACTGTGCACTGTTTAGTTTACTTATTTAAATGTAGTCTGTGCACATTTTTCTGGAGCTAAAATTTAATGTTTACTGAAAGCTTACAAGTTGCATTTCATACCTGGGAGGTAATTAGAGATAAGAAAAGAACAGCTAGTAAATCAGTATAAATGGGAATGTGCATTGGCATAGGTAAAAGTAACTTTACATAAGGTAATGTCTGTGGGTGTAAACACTGATTTAAGGCAAATGCTCCTGTCTGGAGGGGTAAGTTTCCTTTGTTGAAAATGTACATAGGGTTTTTGTGTTTGTTAGAAGTTAAATGGGGGGGGGGGGTTCTGAAAATGTACTGAGTTTTTTTTTTTGAGTGTTTCATTGAAGCAAAAAGCCTTTATAAATGTGACATGTTCAAATGGAGATGAGAAAAAGCAATAGCATAAGACATTAACTTGCCAAACATTAGTGTATGCATGTAAACCAAAAGTTGGAAATACATATTCAGATGAAATATGTATTGGGGGAATAATAGCTTGTTGTCAGAATGGCTACTTTGTCCACAGAATGTACATGGAATACAAATGGCCTTACAGGTATATATAAAAAGTAGAGAGCATCGATAAAAAATTTAGGGTGCAAAACATCAATGCCACAGGAGACATATTTAGATAGAAATGAGCATGTGAATTTGACAAAAAAAGGATTTCAGGATGAAGATTCATTAAGTTATGAAGGACAAAGGCAAGTAGAGTAATACAATAACTACTAGAGGGGTTCCAACAGTAATAGGAGAGGGAAAAATACAACAGCAGTAGATATATGGTAGCAAGGGGCTACTGGGCACATATTTATATTCTACTAAAAACTACTATTACGGAAACTAGGAAAATTTGGGAGAAATAATCTGCTTTCAGCATGCAATATTATTTATGGGTGTGGACTGGAACTTGATTTACAATAATGAAGATGCATTTAAAAGGGAAAATCTAACAAAAGATGGTAGACTCCTGAAGAAATATATGAGAATCTTTCATATGGAAGATGTGAATTCAGTGGTAGTAACTCAAGACAGAATTTACATATTATTTCCCAAGCTACAATAACTGGACTACAATGTCTACAGAAATTCTATCTGAAAGGAGCATGTGCTTTTTATAGAAAGCTTTAATGTGTATCCAATAACTACTTCATATTATGCACCAATAAAAAACAAGATAAAGATGCAGGGTAATGCAAAAAACAGAGGAATTTAAGGAATGGGTAGGAGAAATGATTCAAGAGTTATTAGGGAAGATAAGAATTCTTCAAACGAGATAGCTAGGGAGTGGGATAGAATTTTGGAGTTTATGAGCATGGTAGAAAAAAAAGAAAAAAGATGTAGGAAAGACGTAATAGGAACTATTTAGAAGAGTCGACAAAGGTTAAAATATTGCACAGAAAGAGGACTCTCAAAGAACAAGAACAGGAGCAACCTCTGAGTGCTAAAGGGAAAATAAGGGATTATTTGGATAACATGCATGAGAATAGAGAGGTTGTAAGGTAAAACTATTTTTGATAACAATCCACAGCATAAAGGCTTTTTAGCTCAACAATTCAGGCAACTGAAAGTAGAAAGGATTGTGGCCATATTTGGGAATCTGACAAGAAAATTAACTACAGATCCTACAGAGGTATTAAGACATATTCTGGAAATTTTACGAAAATTTGTATTAAGCGGAGGAATATGGAAACAAAGAAAAAGTACAAATGGAAACATTTATTGAAGGCTTAATTATACTAAGGCTGAGGAAGATGAGGTTCAACATTTAATAGCTAAGATAGGAAGAGATCATATAAAGATGGTGATTACAAATCAACAGAGAAGTCACCAGGAACAAATGATAAATCTGTGGAAGTTGGGAGGGAAGTAAGTGAAAAAGATCTGGAAGGTTTTGTTTAACAATATTTTTAAAATGTGCCAGCATCTTTGGACAAAGCTGCTGTGGCTGTACTACCCAAAGAAGATAAAGACCCTTCAGGCCTGGCTTCATATAGACCCGTTTCAATTTTAAACCATGTGCAATGACCCTCCACTGGATCAGTAATCAAGGAGCCTCAATCCTCACCATTGGCACAAGTGGGGGACATACATTATTGGTTGGCAGTGGTGGGACATCCACATATTGGGATTCAGTGGTGTGGACACGGAACTTCTGTAGCCTGTAAACAGTGGTTACTAAAGAAGGTGTTTGTACTCTCAAGCAGACACGCAGTGAACATTCAGAGTTCATATCACAATAGTTTTATTTACTTTTTATTAGCTTAGTTAGTCAGAGAGAGCAGGCAAGGATGTCAGCAGAGAATTATGGCAAGCTGACAAAGAGCCATTTGGCTATGTGCCAAGCCAAAGGACTGTGGCATACCAATCTGACTAAAGCAGAAATGATTGCAGCCTTAGTCACAGCTGCATCACAGACCAGCAACCAGGAGGACAACTAGACTGGCTTTGGGGACGTATAGCTCTCAGAAAATGGACAGTTCAACCTTTCCACAGAGGACTTAAAAATCTGTCTAGAGTTAGAGACTTGAAATGGAGGCTAAACGTTTGCAAATAGTAGAGAGACTGCAGAGTTTGGAGGCTGAAGAAAATGAGAGGCAGAGGCAACATGAAAAGGAGATGCTGACTCTTCGCCAGGATCATGCAGTTAATGGAGAAGGGAGTAACCAAACCCCAGAAGCAATAAAGGTCAGTACATTTTTTTCCACAATTTAAACAGGGTAATTATTTTGGTAGTTTTATTCATATGTTTGAAAGGGTTTGTAAACAGTATAATGATGACCAAAGGCTCTGGGTACAGTTTCTGGCCCCCCTTATTCCATGGTAAAGCTGTAACTGCTGTTTCTAAATTGTCTAATACTGACTGCAAAAATTATAATACTGTTAAAAATAGTTTTTCAGAGTTTTAAGTTAATGGCTGACGCTTACAGAATAAAGTTTCTTGAGCATAGACGCAAAGCAGATGAAAGTGTGTGTGAGGATACTGTTGAATTAAGCACTTATGAGTTTCCATAGATGGGTGAGTGGATGTCAGGTCACCACTTTTGAAGGACTGGCAGACCTTTTGGTGAGGGAACAAGCCCTTAGCACTGTGCCTGAGGACATGAGAATCTGGTTAGCAGACAGAGAATGTAATACCACAGCTGAGTTGAGGAAAACGTAAGACCTATACATAGCAAGCTAGCATCACTGCACAGGAAAGGGATACCCACTGCTGCTCATGGGTCTAAGTGAACTCATGGTGGGCAGCCTAAACCGCCCCAACAGAGTCCACCAGTAGCAGAAGAAGCCACTAGTTCAGATACATGACCAGGACCAAGGATTAAATGTAACCAGTGGGGCCATGTAGCATACAGATGTCCACGGAGGAAAGGTGGAGAACAAAAGGTGGGGGAGCCAGTAAGTGGGAATGACAGAATGCCAGCAGTAAGTTGTCTGGAGACAACAAGGGTACCAAACTACCACAAGAAGTTATATCCTATCTTAGTGGATGGGAAACAGGCCACTGCTAAGAGAGAGACAGCCTCTGACCTAACCATTGTGAAGCCTGCAATGGATAAAGAGGAGCACTACTTGCTTGGGCAGTCTACTCCAGTCAGAGGTTTTGTAGGAGCCCCATTCCAAATAAGTCTGGCTAGGATTCACCTTGACTGGGAGGGTGGAAAAGGAAGCAAGCAAGTAAGTGTGTTTGAGGATATCCCTGCAGATGTCCTGAAATGGAATGATTTTGATAATGCAGTACCTTGTGTGCATGCAGTTACATGCAGTCAGGCTTGGAGACAGGCATGTGGGTCTGGTAGCCTGGGGGGACCTAGACAGACCGTACACTTGAAGCAAGGACTGGTGAGGTGGTTACTTCAGAGAGTGAGCTACCCTGTAGCAGATGTTTCCTTTGACAGAGTGACTGCAAGGGCAGAGGTGAGTAGTAGTACCCAGGCTGAGGCAACACGGTCAGATAATACCAGACTTCCCAGGGAAAGGTAGCTTGTAAGGGTTACAAGAGAGAGTTGAGACAGGCTCAGCTCTCAGACCCTACATTACAAGGCCTGAGGGAGGCAGCCCGTGAGGCACCTGATTCTCAAGGAAAGGGAGAATCTGTATATTGGGACAAAGGGCTAGTATATAGAGAGCGGACCCCAGAGGGAGGGCTAGAGGATGAGAGAATACAGCAGTTGGTAGTGCCCAGAGCCTACCGTCTGGCACTTCTAGCCATAGCCCAAAACATTCCCTTTGCAGGTCATATGGGCAATAAAACATACCAAGAGTCGTATTATGCAGAACTTTTATTGGCCTGGAATTTCCAGGGATGTAACAGGGTACTGCAGGAGCTGTGAGCAGTGCCAAAAGGTAGGCAAGACAGAAGACAAGGTCACAGCTCCTTTGGTGTCTTTGCCTGTGATTGAGGAGCCATTTCAGAGGGTAGCTATGAATATTGTGGGGTCTCTGAATACCCCAAGTTCCACAGGAAAGAAGTATATCCTAGAGGTAGTACATTATGCTACCAGACACCCTGAGGTAGTGGCCCTGTCCTCCACTGAAGCAGAAAAGGTGGCAAATGCTTTGTTAGAGATTTTCAGCAGGGTGGTTTCCCAAAAGAAATAGCTGACTGACAAAGGTGCCAATTTCATGTCAGGCCTGTTGGTTTGTCTGTGGAAGCACTGTAGGGTGAAGCACCTAAAGACCACCCCCTACCATCCTCAGACAAACGGTCTGGTAGAGACGTTAAACTATACACTAAAGACCATGGTACGGGCATGTGCAGACCAGTTTCAGAGGGAGTGGGACAAATATTTGCTCCATCTGTTGTTTGCTTACAGACAGGTGCCCTAGGACTCCTCAGGTTTTTCAACTTTTGAGTTGCTGTATGGGCACAGCATGAGGGGTCCTCTAGATTTGATTCGTGATGAGTGGGAGGGTGAGTAGGAATCCCATAAGAAGTCTTCTTGTGGCATATGTCCTAAACCTCAGGACAAGGCTGAGGGAACTCATGGGCTTGGCCCAGGAGAACCTGGCAGAAGCCCAACAGCAGAAAAAGGTCTGGTATGACAGAAATGCTCAAGCTAGAGTATGCTATGGGGCAGCAGGTTATGGTTCTCACTCCTGTCAGACACAATAAGCTGCAGGCAGCTTAGGAGGGACCCTTCAAAGTGGTAAGGAAGGTCATTGATGTTAACTACATGGTAGAACTGCTAGGCAGGAGACAGGGGCACAAACTGTACCATGCTAACATGATGAAACCTTACCATGATAGACAGGCCTTTGTGCTGAGTATTTGTAGTGAATGGCAGGAGGTGTCTGAGGGGGATCTGGTGACTGATCTCCTCAGTGAAGCTCAGACTGACACCTCAGTGGACGGGGGTAGCAATGTCCCAGCAGCTATTCCCTACCCAGGTTCAAAAAATCCAAGCAGTGTCACAGGAGTTTGGGGGCGTGTTCACTGGGAAACCAGGGTGCACCCACCTGGTGCAGCACTATGTGGATACAAGACCCCAAAGTCTTATTAAGCAAGCCCCTTAGAGGGTGCCTGAGAGAGTCAAACAGACTCTGAGGGAAGAGATACAGGAAAAGTTGGAACTAGGGGTAATCCAGGAGTCTAGCAGTCCCTGGACCTCCCCAGTAGTGCTGGTACCAAAGACAGATGACAGCACCAGGTTATGTGTGGACTACAGGAAATTAAATAGCCACACAGAGTCAGATGCTTACCCCATGCCTAGGGCAGATGAAGCCCTAAAGCAGGTGGGTAGGGCTAAGTATCTTACTGCTATTGTTCTTTCCAAGGGCTAATGGCAGGTGCCCTTGACTCCCAATGCCAGAGTAAAGTCAGTCTTTGTGACTCCTTTTGGCTTGTATGAGTTCACGAAAATGGCCTTTGGGATGAAAAACACCCCAGCAACGTTCCAGAGGCTGGTAGATCGTATCCTGTCAGGAGCAGCAGATTTCACCTTTGTTTACAAGGATGATATTGCCATATACAGCCATTCCTGGCAAGAGCACATTCAGCATGTCAGGGAGGTGCTGGGCAGACTACAGAGGGCAGAGTTGATCATTAAGTTTGGTAAGTGTCAGGTGGGTATGGCAGGGGTTTCCTACTTGGGACATACAGTGGAGAGTGGTAAGATCAGGCCAGAACCTGCCAAAGTGGAAGCAATTCAGGCATATCCTACCCCTGTTACAAAAAAGCAGCTGAGGGCATTCCTAGGGACAGCAGGGTACTACAGAATGTTTGTCCCCAACTATAGTACCATAGCTGCTCCCCTGACAGGCCTGACAAGGAGAAACAGGCCACATAAGGTACTGTGGACTCCAGGATGTGAGTAGGCATTCCAAAAGCTTAAAGGAGCTTTGAAAGGACCCCCTCTGTTAGACTGTCCAGATTACAGGAAATAATTTGTTGTGCAGGTGGATGCTTCAAACCATGGGGTGGGGCCAGTACTCAGCCAGGTTTCCTCAGAGAGAGAAGAGCACCCAGTGGTATATTTCAGCTGTAGGCTCCAACCCAGGCAGGAATGCTATGCAGCTGTAGAAAAGGAATGTCTAGTCATAGTGTGGGCACTGCAGAAACTTCAGCCTTATCTGTATGGAAGGAAATTCACTGTAGTTGCAGACTACAATCCCTTAACATGGTTAAATCGAGCCAGCCAGCAAAATGCCAAGTTACTCAGGTGGAGCCTAGGCTTGCAGGCATATGATATGACAGTACAGCATCAGAGTGGGGTTAGCAGTGCTAACGCAGATGGCCTCTCAAGACAGGGTATGAAATAATGTACTCCCAGACAGGCTCATCCCTCTCAGGCAATGGTTCTCAAGGGTCACTTGAAAAACTAGCCTGAGTCTTCGAGGGGGGGAAGAAGTGTCATGAAAGGAGACACTGTCAGCCCAGCTATCTGAAATTTTGTAAATAATTATATGTCATTTGTGAATATCAACATGATTTACATAAGATGCTTGTGTTACAACTGTATTAGAAGTATATCAAACTTGTTTGTACAGACCTGTGTGTTTTTGCAAGGTGCTTGAAATGTATACACAGTATGCCTTACTGGAATAGAACAGAAATGCACATGCACTTTTGTAACTGTCTAAATGTATATACCTTAACAGTGGAAACTGAAACACAGGAAGTTAACTTCAGTAAAGCAAAACTTCAGAAAAATAGCTGAAATTAAATTATTTTATGGCAGCTAGAGACAGAATGTCTGTACTAGGGAGTTTTCGGATTGTCTCTAAAATGAAATAATTACTAATTTTGCAAATATGAAGGAATGCAATTGTTTTATAACTTCCAGCACCTGCCAAAGATCTGAGGTCTACGTATTTTCATAGGTAGGTGCTAAATACTGCCAGATTCTATTAGTGGGGGTTTCACCGGGGACAGAGTCAGATGACAAGAAATTACATCATTCTGCAAGCTATCCCAGCAGTAATATTTAAGATATTCATTTGAGAACTCTCTGCTAGAGACAAAGCATTCTGTATTCTGTCTTGGACCTGACAACAACTAGATGATCCATTCACCATATCTGCCTTTCTCTTAAGTTAACTAGGGTACAGTAATTCTCTTAGATTCAGTCAGGAATATAGTGAAGCATAGTTTAGATGCTTTTCTTTATTTATTTGAGACTGTTCTGCAATGTTGTTTTAAATATTTCCTGTGGTTTTTGAACTCTGATGTCACTGTGAATATATGCTGAGTATTTTTCTTGTTATTTTATTATTTATTATTAAATATATTTAAAACTTTCATTGTGGCTGATCTTTGTGACACATGTTTAAGTTTTGAGAGTACTTGCATATTTATTTGGTGACACTGTGGACCACTCCCAATAGCCTTGCTCTTGGTCAAACTACCATTTGTATTAATATTAACATTACACAGCAAGACTGGACACCCTTTGTTAAGGGCCTTAAAGTAACTGATAAGGAGTTGGCTGGTGGCAGTGATAACTACCTTATAGTGTGGGCAAAAGGGGGAATAGCTGGTAAACCTGTGCCAGCCTTTCCTAGGTGTGTATGTGTGTATAAATCAAACCTCGAAGATTATGTGTGTCAGCTACTTGGGCAGGGAAGCGAAGCAATGGCTGGACAGAGAGGGTGCTTGACGTCTTGGCTTGGCCACTCAGCTGACAGCTCAATTCTATAGCTGGGCCAGTAGGGAGTCTTATTGGGGATCTGGAGATACAGGGAGAAAGCAGCCCTGGACTGACTGTGGTCTCTGGGTGCTCTTAAGGGAAAGTCCACTTGATACAGAAAGCTGCATCTGGAAATACTGTGTGTGTGCCTGTTATCCTCCCAGTGTATGCCCCCCACTGTTGCCAGTGCTGAGGATTGAGGCGCCTTGATTACTGGTTCAGTTGTGGGGCATCACACCATGACTACCAAGTCCTCAGGTAGATGACAAATGCCAGAGGTGTGATGGGAAAGAGGGGGGCAGGTGGGAACATATTTTGGGAATGTAACTACTTACTATAAAGTACTATGTCAGAAATATTGGGGAGAAAAATGATTGTAAATAAAGAAGTGATTTTTTTTTTTGAGCTGCCAAAATATACTGACTGCCAAAAAAGCAATTACTAGACAATGGAAAACAAAATCCAAACCAAATTTAACTGAAGTACTAAATGTTGTACAAGAGATAAAAGAAATGGTAGTAGAATCTTCAGAAAAGGGAAGGAACGAATTACATAAAAATAAATGAATGTGTGGGAACAATACATGTAGAATAATGTTCAAAAGGAGGAGCGGGTTTTAACGGATGGCAGGAAATGAACAAATTATGTAATGGAGTTAATTATAAACATTAAAAAGGAACTATATACATATACTGTATGAAAAGAAGACAAATATCACTACAGTTTGTTTTACTTTCTATTAAGGTATAAGTGTACATGTTAGTGTTCCAACTGTGCCTTAATAAAGATGTTCAAAATATGTTATCCTTTTTCTGTAAAACTCCATCTACTCCTTCATGCTCCTATAGCTCACAGTACATTATCCCCACCTATGCTCAAATGAATGCTTAACTGTACAACTGTACCACTTGTCAGAAGTGCTGGACTCTTCCACTTCTTTCCTTCTATAATGCACATGCTATTTGATGTATACATATGAACTCCACTAGTGTGCAGAGTCAGCTGTAGACCCTTTCAAGATGCAGGGAGTCACAATAGCAGTTAGCTGGGAATCAGTGGTACTGGATGAGTTTCCCATGTCTAGAAACACATGAAGACTTACAAATATATTATGTTACACATACTCCTAGAAACAGACACCTGGTGTTATCTTCCATTTCCTAAATAAGAATTGGACACTGCCAGTACAGGATGGCAGGTGGCATGTTGAAGCAACTGCAACCCCACAGGAGAAAGGTAGCTTCTACAACCCTCACTTCCCTTGCCAGCTGTTCAGTAGATCAGATATGTCAAAAAAAAAAAATAACTAGCATCACAGGTAGATGTAGCCTACTTTTAAAAGTGGGTTGATAATAATTTCATTTCAACTTTAGAAAAATGCTACTACCACTGTATTTTTTTATCAAGACTGTAAAATCAATCTATACATTTATGTACTGAAAACATTTATTGACCAACAAAAGTAAATGAGATTAATAACCTCCATGTGACACAGTCTTCTCTTTCTCTTCATCCTCTGCAATCATTTCAGCCATTTGAAGGAGATCAGCTTCAAAGGGATTTGAAGGGATCTTCTCTTTTATATCCTGGATTGTATTTATGATTTTATCTGCACTGTCCAGGGTGGTTGGAATGAACATGGGAACTGGCATCTAAAAATAAAATACAGGGTGTTATTCTGGTTTAACCAGTAGTGTGATTACAGCAAAAGAGGAAAGTTAAACAAAACATCTTTATGTATAATTCGAGTAACCAGTGAAGAACCCAAAACTGTCAAGGTAGAGTTATGCAAGATAGTCACTGTTAAAACACATCTTTAAATTAACACTAAGGGGAGATGACTCAAGACAGACAATGTTACATTCTACACCCCGCACATCCAGAAGTTATCCATTGGAAGTCACACACAATCTGATATCTACTAATTATAAAAGCAGTATCTCAGGCACTTTCCATAATTTTCAACCCACCGACCTTTTTAAGGTTTTGTTCTTTAAAAAGCAGTCATCTGTCTGATTCTGTATGTGAATCACTTAGGAAAATCAAATGGAAACAGATACTGTCATAGGTAGTAAGGGTATTAGATGAGAATGAAATGTATTGGTGCTAATCATACAGAAAGCATAGTCAAAGCACAATAAAAATCCAAAAAGGGCTGGGAATGATGATTATCAGCTACAACAGTTACTGCTAAACATCTAGTACTACATGGTAAGCACAGTGGGTATATTTACCATTTTCCTTCAACATGGTCCTTGCAGCAGGCATAAACCGCAAGCCAAACACTGGAAAGTAGCTACTAGTAGTAAGAAACTCTACGTAATAATGTCCTTGAGAAAAGCTCAGTAAAATATTTAATATTTGACAGCTTGTGCTTAAACTAGGAAGTCATACAATGAATTTCTAATAGTCTAAAACTCTGTTCTGAACAACAGCAAAACAATGTCACTGTTCCCAAACCCTTCCCAAGATGTTGGCATATACAACAATGTGTGGTTAAGAACAGTCTTTAAACATAAGGGACCTATCCTGAACAGCAATGAAGATATATTTAATACAGTTCAAAAATAACATAAATGCAAAAAGTCACCATGTCAGCTCAGCTGATCCCTAAGAGGGGCCTTCTGCAATGGTTGACTAAGTGTGTGTGTGTGTGTGTGTGTGTGTGTGTGTGTTGTGATGGGGAGCTGCTGCTGTGGCATCCATGTCTGGCTGGTACTACTAGTACTTTACACCCTGCACAAAATATGAGCAATAAATCTGTAAGCAAAAGAAACAAAATGTAAAAATATGAAGTTGTAATACTCAGTTATGGACTTTCTGTTACATGGTAGCTTAACAATCCTGCCCAACAAAAAATAACGCCAATAAAGCAAGACTAAAGGGTATCCATCAAAAAGACTGTCTTGATGACAATCTATGAATATGGTGAACGCCTGCTTACTTTACTACCTCTTACTTTGAGCAGCTTTCAGTGATTAGTGTAAACTTGAGAAGAAGCCTGATCAATATCCAGAATCCCACAGAAAAGGGAGTGGTAGGAGTGGGGAAACAGCTCAAAAGGCAACCTAGAACACTTCAGAAAGTACAGACCATTAGCACAGATGTGCTGAAGGAGAGACTTCTGCTGGAGGGCATACCTAAACTAAGGTGTATAGTGAAGAGAAGCACTGAAGTCCAAGAGTCAAAGTTGCAAATATCCATAATGGGCATACTTAAACTAAGCACTTGTTGCAGCCATCCCACAGTGGAATGTCCTTTGACAGCTCTGGCTAAAGGAAGGTTAGTTGAAAAGCAGCAAAATCAAATCAGATGACAATCCACTAACACACAGCCATACCTTTTGCTGAACATATGAAACCCTAAGGAATTAAAACTGCAAATAGTGATGTACAACCAAGGTGCATAAACCATGTTGTTGTTTTGACTGGGCTCCTAGAAAAATAAAGAGGAGTGGCTGGATCTAGTGAAGGTAGTTGCCATCAGAAAGAAATAAACTTAAGAAAGGTTTTCTAGCAAATGAGCCAAAAGCTTAGAAATCTTCTGCATGGTAGAAATTCCCAACACGAACAAAGTATTTCAAAAGAGAATGTTGAAATTACTGAGCTAGCCAATTTCCGCAAAGGCAAAAAGGTGATTATATACCAACTATGAATTTCACACCTTGAAGAGAAATGAGAATCTATACAAAAGGCCAGAGATGGAGGAAAACTACCTTACAAAATCAGCTAAAAACAGCTTTTGTAGAGTCAAAGTTCTGGCATCCACAACGGGCAAGATGTGCGAAAAATGGCAGAAGCCTGCACCTTGACTGTGGAACATTTTAAGGCCTAAAACCACTGAGGTATGTCAGACAGTCTTTCAAAATCAATGACTCTAGTGAAAGACACATTTATTTTGCCAAAATGACAATCTCTTCCCTTCAGTTGTATATTTATGCCTAACAAGTCTTCCTGTTGCATATCCAACATTGCTGTCTGATACCAGTAAGAAACACCAAGATTAATAAAAGAAAAAAAAGCAAGGCTCAGTGGTGAGGGCGGCTGACATGGCAAAGGAAAGCATTGACTTCCACCACAAGATGGCTATTTCTGCAAGAGGCCAGCAACCAAAAATTGTGAAATCAAGCGTCTCTTGGGTCATGAAAGTGAAATAAGGTGAGTTTTGACCTTTCAGTTCTGAATTCTGCAAGCAGTTAAGGTAGTAGTGAGAAGCTGAAAAGCCTGATAGGCTGCAGTCAGTACGATGGGACTCAGCACTATCTACCCCTCTGTTAGTAGGAACTGGTGTTCCCCAAGGTTCCATTCTTGGACCTCTACTCTTTAATATCTTCACCAACCCACTCCACCCCCTCTTGTCTTCAATCTGACAATTGAATAAAAAAAAAAAACATTAAAGGCTAGGACTACTGTACAGGAACAACAAATTCCTAACTACTGAAGCTAGGACTTCTCTTACCCATGCCTACCTTCTACCATGCTTAACCTATTGTTCTCAAATACTCACAAATCTGAACTCCTCCCTACTTACCAAATTAGAATCAACCTATCACAAAATAACTAGATTTGCAGCTCAACAAACATATAAATCTCACCACTGTCTCTCCCTAAAATACCTGAACTGGCCCAAACTACCTCACCTGTTCCTACAATCTCAACTCCAAATCATACACTCCATCCTATATCAGCCTGATTTCTGCCCAAGTCTATCTTCTCTCATCTCTCACTACTCCCCTAACAGACTTCTCCGAAGCTCAACCTAAGACCTACTAAAAATCCATAAACCCAAATCCAACACAGGGTCCAACTTATATAGCTACCATCCCTCTATCGCATGGAACAAACTCCCACTAGAAATAAGGACCCTGACTCACCCCCAAACAATTTAAGCCAGCAACCAAAGATCACTTTAAAAAACACTGGTCCTGCCATTGTACTTGCCCTCCCTGATTATTACCTACCTTTATAGTAGTCAAACTACCTTACTAAAACCTACCATTAACAACTTCATCCTATGCTTCATATGCAACCTCCAAAGCTTCTTCTATACTCTGCTCCCTGACATTCTTATGTAACCTTTTAAGTTTCTGCTACTTTGCATATAAAACATTATATTTATTCAACTCTCTTTTTAAACCAAAACATATAACTTACTCTACTTTAACATTCTCCTTTGTTTATACTACTGTTTAATCTGTCAACAATATACACGTATGTAGCTTACATATTTTAACTACCAAAATTCTCTATTGCTATTTTTATTGAAATGTATCTGTATTGCTATTTTTACTGCATTGTATATCTTTGGAGGTTTTCTCCCCGGGCCTCCACTGAAAAAGGGCCATAGCTCAGCCAGACACTCCTGGTAAACAAATGTAAAATAAAATAAATAAATAAAAATAAAAAAATAAACTTTGTTTTCCATTCCATTCCACTACTCACCTTTCTTTACCATGTTAAACAGAACAGAACTTGAGAACAAGAGTATTCTCTTTGGTAGTAAATTTCTCAGTCTGTGGGGTGTACCACGTTTGGATAACTCTGTCATCCAAAAAAACTGCAGTTCCAGAAGATGCATTATTTTATTGCTTAACTGGTCAGTGGCAGCATTTACTGTCTTGAAATGTGAAGAGCAGTGTGCTCTGCAAATCTTGCACTGTTTCTTAACAGTCTATCTCAGTAACCTGATGAGGAAGAGATCTGTTTTAAAAGGTCTTCCAGAACCTGAAAAGCTAAGAACACCATCCTTAGCTCCCATAAAAGTAATATGAACATCAGCTCCCACAACGGTGATATAAAGAACCTTCTGAAAACTTTCTAAGTGTTCTGGGCCACATAAGCCCCATGCTGGATTTCCCTATCTCTGAAATGACTCAATTATTATCACAGCCTCGGTCAAAACTGATGAATTAAAAAGATTGGTCACCTGCAGGCTGACGGTACAAGTCTACAAGCCTAAGGAGCAATGACGCTGGTCTGACAAAATGGGTAGACTTGAGAAGGAATGACAATTATGTAGCCATTGAGTACACTGACCTCTGCTGCACAGTTCGATGTATGTATCTTTGTAAGAAGAAAGGTGAACTTTGTAGAGAGTATCCGATTTTTGAAATGCCCCTGCAGTACCTCCTTTAGGGGAATATATCGGATTTCATGGGATCTCCTGACATAAAGGAAGGAGCACCACTGCTCTAAGTATGACATTGCCAAAAATAAAAACTACTTTGCAGGAAAAACAGGAATTCTCCTAGTTAATAGCCACCTGCAGAAGCTGCTAAGAGCAAGGCAAAGCCCATGTGACATTTGTCGAGAGAGAGTCCCATGAGGTTTTGTCATCAAATATTTGGTAAGGTACGGTATGGGGTCATTCTGCTGAAACATCCTGCAGAAAGAGCAGAACAAGAAAACACCCTGTACTGAAATTATATAATCTCCAAAGCAAATAGAATCTGTGTGTTTTCCAGATACCAGTGTATTAATGGGGATCCAGCAAGTTGAACAACACCATCCAGTAGCTACAGGGGTTGCAGTGGCATCTGGGCCCATTTGGTTGAACACGAGGAAAGTTCAAATATGAGAAGTATAAATTGCGCCTACCACAATAGCAGGTGACTTGTCCTCCTTCAGGTACTCTCTGACGGCTGTTGTGGCCGAGGCGCTAAGTCAAGTCAGTGTAATAAATTTTACTGTGGAATTGAATCCTACTGTCGTTTTTTGGACTTGTCCTCCTCCCCTAATCAAATGGCCTGTTCCTTTTACCAATAAAAAGTCTGCTCCCACTCAATTTATCTGCAAAATCAGATTTGGCCATTATAGAATGACGGGCCATGATAAATTACAAGCATACCTCTCAAATGTACCGAATTCCTTGGTATTTACCGTTTTTGGGGTTGAAATAATAGGGTGCCACGAATTCCCGAGTGGCCCCTTTAAATCCTGATTTCTTCCCCATTTTTTTAACGTACATGCACATCTCCAGCATATCCCACGACATCATTAGCAAGTATGAGCCTCCCAAAGCTAGCATGCAAACAGCAGAATTAGAAACATTTACATTTTCAGCATTGCGTACGTTTATGAAAAGAATTAGTGCTCATATATGCATATGCAAATGGTAAGTGTATAAAGATTTTCGGGAGATAATCGGTAAAATAAAGCTGTTTTATCAACAGCCTGTAATTGCGTGCATGTATACTGCTATTCAGAATTATGTAAATTACGTAGAACATTTAAGACAATGCTAACACTCTCCTCAGTATAGGTATTAAAATGCTTTGCAGGACATGGTTTTGATATTCACTGATTAGCTTTAGCTGTAGTTTTCAGACCATCTATCAGTATCTAGAAGGTGAATTTTCAAGTTTGGGCTTCGGGCTAGCAACCCGATCCCGTAAAAAAAACAAACATAACCACTGCAAAAACAACAAGTGATGAAGGGCGCTCGTTGTCCGACGTGCTGCATGATACAAGAATGGGAGACAGTTTTCAAGTGTAATAAAAATATACATTCATTAACAGCTAGCACTGTTATATTTAGCACACATTTCATATTGGTGTAGGAGCTTCTAAAAGTTTACATGTTAACAGAGTGTTTGCCAGTTGTGTATCAGTTTCTCCCTGGGACCTATAATTTCGAAGAACTACGGGTGTCTTAGTGGTTTTTGCAAAACTTTCTGTTTTGCACTTTTGCTGGGGATAGAAACCTTGCATATTTTGTGAAATGAGCTACAATGAAATTTTGACACACATATACATGCATGAAAATGAAATACATTTTTCCTAGCTTACTTAGACTTAATAGCATGGTTAATGGTTTTACCAAAGCTTGTGCTATGCAAAGCGTCATTAGCAAACGGATATGTAACATATGGCTGAAATGGACTTTGCATTGCTCTTTTTTGCAGGTGATCTGCACAGTGACAATGGTATTTTTTGCTGAACAGCAATATATGTTTAGTCAAAATAAACATTTATGGATTATAAACAGAAGATGATGTTTACATACTTTGAAAAGAGACAGTGTATTTACCAGTAAGTGATGAAAGATTCCTAGCCCTGTTAAGGTATCCAAGGTGCATAAATAAGCACGAAGTATTAACAGTGTCATGATTTATGACGATTTAGCAGTGAACTATAAGAAATAGCTTAAAACCTTCAAATATATTATTTAAGTGATATTGTAAAGTAGAGATGCTGTTTATACATTTATTTTTATACTGATGTGCTGAATAGTCCTTAACATTTGGATATATGTACAATCATCTCAATGTGACTAATGGAAATGGAAATAAAAATAAAACATTTTGTTTTTTGCTGCACTCTGCAAAGAAGTGCTTGAGATCCTCCAGAAATCACTGTTTTTTTATGTATAGATACACATATTCTGTCATAGTACTGCCATCTGGTGGACATTTTTAGTACTTTTTTAAGTATACTGATGAGTAAAACTAAAAAATCTGCGGTGGTGGTGCTGCGGTAGCGTTGTCGCCTCACAGTTAGACGTTGCCCGTTCGATTCTCAGAGCATCTTCTGTGTAGCGACATGCGTGAATGGGCGTTCCTTCGTTGAAGGTTGTGCGTTAGGCCCGGCAAGCCAGTACGTAAAAATCTACTGCCAATCATTAGCGGACCGGAGTTCTGCTGTGGCGACCCCTAACCGGGAAAAGCCGAAAGAGACAAACAAACTGATGAGTAAAACTGTAAATCAGCTAAACCATACCTTTCAACCTCTTACAACAGAAAATCTGGACAAAGCCATAAATAATGGGGGGACAAAGGCTCAAAAATAGGGACACTTTTAAATATTGCTCTTATAAACTTAGAATAACCGGTATTGCATTAACAAGAATTTTCTGAAGGGTATGAAGTCTGAAACTCAAATGCCTGTTCTTATTTTCTGACTTCAACCCTCAATGATTTGCCAGAAAAAACACAATTCTATGAGAAACAGACCAAAAGTATGAGGCAAAAATCCGGACATTCTGCAAAAAACTGGACAGTTGACAGGTATGGCTAGAACAGAAAACAAATTTACTAACTAAATTAGAATCTGTATGAGTTTTTCAGTGTAGGGACTTTCATGACTTTATCCTGATAAAATCATGGTATTAATGTTATCAGAAACCTGCATTCTGTTAGTTCAATATTATAGGTGCTCTTGCCAGGTGAAAACAGGGCCGACCTTGGGAATTGTGTAGATGGCCCTTGCTCTTGGGCTGTTATTATTTTCAGTGTGTTGTTATGCTGTTCTGAAAAGCAATTTTTAAGCATTTAAAGTTTTAAATTAGGGATTTACTACACTGCTGCTCTAAAAATGCTCACTGTTTTGTAAGTACAAATAAGAACATTTTTGCCAGTGGATAGTGATACTGCATTTCATTAAATGAGTCATTTTTTAATGCATTTATTTGGTTGGTTGGTTGATTTCCATTTCCAGAGTTCCCTACCATGGCAGGTCATTCCTTGCATGTGTCAGTGAGAGTGGCCAGAGTTATTAGCAATTCTACATTTACTTTTCTTCTTTTTTCATAGCCCACCAGTACACCATATGTTACCCACCCTTAATTTGAAGAGCTCATTTAAAAGTAATCTGACACTGACATTTTTTGGTGCTGACTACTTTACACAAACAGCTGCTCATTATTAGCTTCTCACTGTCCTTTCATTTCTGAATGTAATCTTCATGCTTTCTGTTGGTGTTCTCATTCTTATTTTCTTTTACTCCAAATGTGTATATAAAAGGCTTTTTTGCTCTTCCTAACAGCATTTTTCTTTGTGCTTTTGTTACTACCACCATCTTTCCATCTTCATTCTGCTTTATCTGGTAATGTTTTTGGTCTACCTCAAATGTTTACCTTTCTGCTTTAACCCCCACTGTTACCTAGTCTGAGAGCAATAGTGGTTTTATTTTATCAGTTTATTTTCAACGTTTGTGATGACAGGCTTGATTCCATAAGAGCTCATGCACATTTTAGATAGCTACCTAGCTCTATTCTTGGGTTCATCGCTGTGACCACAAAGGCTATGTAAGCCTTGCCCTGCATTCCAAATATATCCAACAAGTTTTGGTACCTTAGAGGTTACTTTAAGGGGTATGTGTAAGGCAGGGCATGAGTGGTCAACCAGTCACAGGCTGTGTCTGTCCATTAGAGACACTGGCAAGAGACTAGAGTGAATTTCTGATTTTTATACCTGAGAATGCTCTGGATCTTGATAGACGACCCCCCCCCCCATTGGTGTACTAGTGAGTGGGATTAGGAGGCCTCTGAACTCTTAGGTTCATAGGTAAGTACTAGGCTATCTGCCTGAGGGCATCTATAAGCCTAGCCAGAATGTGTTGCCTTTCGCCGCCCCCTTAGATTAGTTCCCTGTGCCTCTGTCCAGTAGAACCATTAGTTCCCTGTGCCTCTGTCCAATCTGGCCTAAGCAGAGCTCAAAAGGGGATCTTGGAAGTCACTATTATGTCACTGTTTAAACATAGAAAAGATCTATCACATGTGGTGCCATCTAAGTCTCTCTCTTACTAAGATGAGACCAAAAGTCTGGCTTCAAGGATGTTAGATTCAAGGCTGGACAATGTCTTTTCTTCCTAATGTGTACAAATCAGGTTAGTTCCATCAAAGGCAAGTACTCTGACCTTCTGGAGGTAACAAATGTTTCAGGATGAGACTTTTCCTTTTATAAGGTAAAAAAAACATTCCATAGAATCAGATGGAATTTTCTGTAGCTACCACTGGTGTCACAAATTTCCTTTAGAGTTAAAGTGGTGTGTTTTGAATCTGTCTTTATGAATCCATCCATAAGGCTTAGACGCAGTGTGGTGTTCTCACTTTCCTATGAAATTTTTAAAGGGACTTGACAGAGTTTTACCTTTGTCCTTCTGTCTGTTCATACTTGGCCTTAAACTGCAGTTAGTGTACTGAGGACAGAACAGGGCATTTTAGTTTTATACAAGTGCAAATCTTTATACAAGTTCAAATGTTAATGTAAATAAAACACTATTTTTCTGGTTATAGTTTGTGTTATTTTTGCCTGTATTTCAACTTGTGTTTGAATGTTGGTACCCTACAATTCCACTGGAGTAGGTGGAGTCATATTATTATGCATGTAAATATTACGTTAATTAGCATCCAGATTTTGGGTAGTTGTACCTACTTTTCATGGGCCTTTGTACAGATTTTTGATGTCTCCAGGATAAGAGGTATGATTAGAGGCAAAACAGTAATTCCTAAATCATTAAAATACATCTGGTTGCTAGGCATAACAGAAATCATGTTTAGACTTTTCTACATGGTCCCTTCCAAAAGTATGATCATATTGTCAAGCTCTTCCATAAACAGTCCTTTGCAGAATAAAGGCAATGAATGATGCCTCCCTCAGGATATTATCACCATGTAAACAGTGTGTATCATACAACATCTCTCAAGAACTGAAAGCAGTAATCATTATGCCATATTTGTTTGTATTTTACATAAAGTATTGAGCATTTTATTTTCCAAGAAGTGATATCAGTTAAGATATCATGAAGATCTCCTTTTTCTAAGTAACAGCTACCTCCAATCCATGTCTACACTTCTTCACATGAGGCTCAGAAGGCTGTACTTCACCTAACTATATGCAAGTAATATATCAACTGGGATTCAGGCGCTGTAACAGACTTCTCAATAAGTGAAGTGCAAAGGCACATGTAAAACTGCGTTAAGCATTAGTAGTTCTGACTAGTGTTGCAACATTCAAACAGTTTAAAGAACATGGGAACTTATGGAAAAGGATCCCTAATGCTGATTAATGGACAGGATAAATGCAATCATAGGACCCATCACAGAGGGCCATCTTAGATGATTTCATGGGGTCTATATCACCATATCGAATGGTGAAAATGCCGAACGGTGACAATATCAAACGTTCACGAGAACAAACTTGTGTTTTTGGGGTCGCGGTACAGTGAGGATTGGGATATTTGCCCTTTCCTCACTGTAGTGCGACTTCAGAGTTGGTATATTTAGCGAGGGGTGCAGCCCCCCACAATAGCAAGTTCGTTCTCGTGAACATTCAATATTGTCACCATTCGGCATTTTCACCATTCGATATGGTGATATAGACCCGATTTCATGTGCTAAGAATTCTTAGTACATCAGTTTATCTTATACGTCACTCTATAATGAGTCCTACAATTGCATTTATCCTATCCATTAACAGCATTTGGAATCTTTTTGCATAGGTTCACTTGCTCAGGAATGAATACAAACCAGTGACAACACACACCTTGCTATTTTGCACTGACTATGTGAGTGAGCTCATCTCTTACGCCTGCTATATTATCCCATTGCCATTTGTGAGCACTCACCTGAAAAACACGAATGATGAAGCTCTGGAGCTGACTCCATGGTCATAGAAATGAAGCCCTACTCACCAGTTCCATGACATACAGGGATAAAGCCCTAACTACGATGTAAGCAACCAGAGTTGAAATAGCAGCTGGCAGGGAAGAATGGACATTAGGAGCCTCTGCAGGTTTGGCCATCTTAGTTAGGAAGAGGAGGTAGGTATTATCTTTCTGACAACTGTCTCACACAATTGATTAAACAACCCACTATTCCAGAACTAATCTCTGAAAATAGCTCCTTTCTAATCACAAACACCCCAAACAAAATCTCTAGTATGAATGCTTCTCCGTTTTAACAAGAACTGCCTTATAGCATTTTCTCACACAGACTAAAACCGCCACCTAAGCTAATTACCCTCGGACCCAAAAACCCAACATAACTTCACAGCATTATTAGCTGAACTTTAAATAAAAAAAAATAATCATCTATCATCTTCCCTCAAACTGAAACACTCACTGTGTCCTTATCACTAACAAAAATGGTTCCAGCTCTAGAACAAATACTTCCCCCAAAGTCAAAAGACTCCTCCAAAATAATAACAAATGCATACCCCAAGATCTTAAACACCTTTCCAGGTCAAAACACTCAACTTCCAATAACAGTCAACAATTTACTGAACTCCAAGAGCTAGCAAAAAAAAAAAAAAAACACTGCAAGACAAAAGGTCAACTTCTTACAGCATCAACAACTATCCCCAAAAAGCATCACCAGGTGATCAAAACAAAATAACGGTCTCAAATCAAACTCTATTCTTGCAGTGGTCCTTTGCAGACTGATGTTTTTCTCAAAGAATTCTCCCTCAGCTCCCACCTTCCCCCTTCTGTTTCAAATAATCACTGCCAAGGACATCTTAACAGCTATAGGGCAACCACCCTCAGATACACTCATGGGTCCAAACCCAGTCAGTACATCTTTAAATTACAAATATCTCCAAATGGCTTGAGAATATATGCTCCATCCACCTTTCAAGCATCTGGACTCTACTTAATGCCAGCAATACTGAAATTTTAAGGAAGTATAAAAAACGTATGACATTTTATCCAGTTGTACAATGAAGATAAGGTATCTTTGATGTTACTAGTAGGAAAATTCCACCTTACCTTTAGGAAAAAAACACAGGTTTTAAAACTGCTGTGATATTACCACAAGACAAAACCGGGCAAATAGTACAAAAGTTGTACTGGCCGAGGTGGGCTCATTGGTAGACAGACATGAGAAATTAATATAATTCCACAAGTAATTTCCAAAGTGTACAATACCTACAATACACTGCTATCTTGCTGGCTTACTTTACCCATTAAATGCAAGCAAGGATGGCAATCAGACTTTGGGCAATATTAATACAGATACATAGATACATAGAGACTTTCTTCCCTGACTTTAGTAGGGAAAATGTAATAAGGATTTTTGGGGGGGAACTCTCCCTTTTTGGATGATTTATGTATTCTTATCAGGGACCTGAAGAGTATGGAAACTTCCCTGGAGAAGTCTAGTCATAGGTACAAGATGACTGGTAAATGGTCTGTCTGTTCTAACAAATGTATTTATTTTATTTATTTTACATTTGTTTACTGGGATAGTCTGAATGGATACATGTCCATTTTTAGCAGAGGCCCGGAGAGAAAAGCTCCAAAAAACACATTCAACAAAGATTTGTGCACAGATGTAAACAAACACAACAAACAGATATACACAAACAAATTGTTACATTTTTACTCAGATGGAAAATTCTAGACAGTCTTTTTAAGAATGATAGGGTACTGAATGCCTAGTAGGCTAACCTGGTAGTAGATCCAAGGAGATCATAGGATATACAAGTTAAGAAACAAAGTGTAGGCAGAAGTCCTCCATGTGCACACTAGTGATGGTTAGAGTTAGTCTGGATTAGGACAAGGACATAGCCATTGTTTTTTAAAGTACTGAATCAGACTTTTCTTAAACTGAGATAGTGACAGTTCAGATGTAAGATTAGCAGGAAGAGAATTCCAAGTTTTGCCAACAGAGTTAGCAAATAGAGATTCTCCGGCTGTGTTGTTGGATTTGAGAGTTTGAACTAGTAGTCTTTCAGATGAACGAGGTGCACTAAGGTTACTGTAGGGGTGATAAGGTTTTTAAGTACGGGTGTATTACCTGGTTGGTATTGGATCTTGTGTGCAACTATTAGTTGATTAACCTGAAGTAGGTTAGGCAGTTCAAGCCATCCTAGTAGATTTAGGTTATGACAGTGATGAGTTCTGTGGGTTACATCAGTAGCAAATCTAGCAATGTAATTGTAGCTGCTAGAAAGTTTATTAAGGTCAGTTTTGCTGAGGTCTGTAAATAGGAAGCATAGAAGTGGGTGGAGAGTAAATGTGTACGAGCAATTACAGTTCTGGCTAATGGCGTTAGAAGGGCTTGATCCTATATAGTGAGCCAAGTTTTTTTATTAACTGTTTTAATAGTTTTATTGATATGCAGATCAAACTTAAGGTTATCTATTATAACTACTAAGAGTTTGTTTGAGGAATCTAGGGAAATAATGGTGTTGTTGTTGGATTTTAATGTAAAGGTCATTGGGGTAGATCTGCGAGTGGGGGAGAAAAGCAGCAGTTTGGTTTTATTAGGATTTAACATGAGATGACGGTTAAGGAGCCAATTTTCAACTGTGTTAAAAGTATTTTGAGATAGAATCTGCAACTCTGTAGGTGAAGTGTCGGAGTATACTAAAGTGGAGTCATCCGCATATTGAATGCATGTTGCATTTGGGATGACCTTATACAAATCATTGGTGAAAATGGAAAATAATAGTGGACCTAGTATGGGGCCTTGGGGTACTCTGAGGGTAATGGGTAAAAGGGTGGATAGTTTGTTCTGCTACAGGACAGCCTGTTGTCTACCACTGAGATAGGATTGAAACCAATGGATGGCCTGGTCCTCTAGGGAGATGGATTTCAAAGTGTTTATGAGTATTTGGTGGTTTACCATATCAAAGGCTTTCGACAGATCGAAAAAGATAGCAGAGGAAAGTTTATTATTGTTTGGTGTTGATTAATGACATTAGAGAAGGAGAGGAGGGCTGAGGTTGTACTATGGAATGGTCTAAAGCCATTTTGAGTGTTGGCTAGAAAATTATTATGGATAAGATAGTTCAGGAGTTGATTATGGATGAATTTTTCTATAATTTTAGCCATGGATGACAGAATAGCTATGGGTCTGTAGTTTAACAGGTCATTAGAGCTGCCCCCTTTATGGAGTGGGATGACATGGGATATCTTCCAGATGGAGGGGATGGACATTTCAGTTATAGTTCTATTGATCAGGATAGTAATAGGGTATGCTATGGCATCTGCAGCTTTTTGTAGATATTCTGCTGGGAGTAGATCAGCTGATAGGGTGGGAGGGTTTAGTTTCTTAAGTAATTTTCGGACAAAAGATGTGCAAACTGGTTTGAAGTTAAAGTAGAGTTGGGAGCTGGGTGCAGTGGCTGGAGAATATGGGCATCTGGGGGATAATTGGTTAGCTAGGTTCTGGACGGCTGTTGTAAAGAAGCTGTTAAAGGTATTGGCAATTTCTTCTGGGGGGTTTTGGTTAGAATCCAAGGGGGCAGGAGTGGAAGACTGTCCTGGACTAAGGAGTTTGTTGATACCTACCCAAAACCTGTTTTTCTTGTAGATGACAGTAATAGTTTTTCTTGTCTAATGTGGTGGATTTTTTGTTGCATTTCTTAGCTGCCTGTATCGAACTTGATCTATGGGGTTTTTTGTTGGGCACGAAGTGACCCAAGCCCTATTTCTAAGTATCATTTTTTGCCTGGTTTCTTTTGAGAGCCAAGGAGCAACTTTTGTTTTGGTTCTAATAGTCTGTGCTGGTGCATGGGTGTCAAGGATGGATAGGAATTTGGTATTAAAGTAATTTATTGCTTCTTCAAGTGGTAATTGTTTCAGAACTGACCAATTGCAAGATTTGAGTTCATTTTGAACATTCGTGCAGTTGAAATTCTTATTGTTCCTTACAGTTTTAAAAATGGACTGGTTGTGGATACCAGCTTTTTGCCTGATTAAATAGGTGAGGAGGTGATCACTTACATCATCAGGCAAGGTCCCACTCTTGTATTTGAGGGTAAGGATGTTAACAAGAATACAATCCAAAATACTTACTTTATTGTTGGGTTTACTGATCCTAGTGGGGGGGGGGGGTATGACCTGTGAAAATCCATAAAGGTTTATGTGATGAGTGGGGGTTCTCGGGTTCTGAGGAACACATGTTCCAGTCTATGTTGAAGTCCCCAAGTATAATGGTTTCTTGGGGGTAGTTGCTGGATAACCAATGTAGGATATCTTCAAGGATATTTATGTTATTGGCTGGGGGAATATATACACACATGAGATTTATATACATTTGTTCTTATTAATGTGGAGCTTAGTGATAAGCATTTTAGCATTGCCAAATAGGGATGTTTGCAGGGTATTATTGGACACTTCAAGCATGGATTTGTACAGAACAGCTACCCCACCTCCCTTCCTATTGGTTCGATCAAACCTTAGGATGTTATAGCCTGGTGGTATAATTTCATTATCTGAAGTAGAAGGTTTTAGCCAGGTTTCAGTTAGACATAGTATGTTTGGGGAAACAGCATCTAAGAGGGCATGTAGGTGATGAATCTTATTGTTTACACTTCTGATATTTAGGTGACTGATCAAGAGAGAGTTTGGGGGTTTGTCGAAGATTTGTGTAGTAGTGGGACAGTTAGTAAAGGACCGAGAGCCAGTGGATGAGAATGGGACAGGATTTGGGTGGATAACTCCATCCATTGTCAGGTTGCATTGCAATCTGATTGTGAGCTTCTAGATTTTAATTAACACACTATGGTATCTTTTGGTTTTAGGGTTGGCATATCTTGTTCTAATGGGATGCTGATACCTAGTAAGTAAGGAGTTAGATGGGGGGGGAAATGTATTAAGTGTTCAAACTTGTGTAGCTATATAGGTGGAGGTTTGGCCTTTTGGGTATGTTCATAGGTTCATACTAGGCTATCTGCCCCTAGGGCATTTATAAGCCTAGCCAGAGTGTGTTTGGCTTTCGCCACCCCTTGGAATGAGTATACTGTGCCCATTTTAAGGTTTAGTTTACTGTACCTCTAACAGTGACACAGAAGTGAACCCCAGGGTAAACCTACGATCTCCCATCCACTCGTCAAGATTTCTCTTGAAGAGAGTCAGTGAGGGGCTCTGCCTAACATGGACTGGGATTTTATTCCATAGTGAAGGGAGCCTCTGGGTTATGAATCTGTCCCTCCAGCATGTCCTATTTACTTCTGTGCTGAGGTTCAAATCTCTCGCTCGCATAGCTCTGGTGGATTTGGATTTTCTGAGATGGAGCATGTCCATTAATTCCAGGTTGGACATGGCCTTGTACGTCAGGCATAGATCGCCTCTGAGTAGGCGGTATGCTACTGAGTAGAGCTGGAGTTTCTTTAGCCGGGCAGCATATGGCATATGTCTGAGTCCCTTGATCCTCTTGGTGAGGTACTTTTGGGGTCTTTCCAATTGCTGCAGATGTCGGGTAAGGTACATCCCAAATGGGGCATTGTACTCAATTATGGGCCTGATGAGGGAAGAGTAAAGGGGCACAATGACCTCTCCCGGTCTAGATGTGAATCCCTTCATGACAAGGTGGGCAATATAGAAGGTCTTTCTAACCACTTTGGCAATGTGAGTGTCAAACGAGAGGTTACTGTCAACTTGGGTCCCTAATTACTTCTTCCATACTTAATGGATTACCACCTATGTGGTAATTTGTGGGCACTTTGTTTTTCCCAAAGGGTATGACTATACACTTTTTGGCATTTAGTTTAAGGCCATGGCTCTGGCACCAGTTTTCTGTTTCTATGAGACCCTTTTGAAGGATGCTTGTGTCCGCTGGAGAATCAATTATGGAGCCCAGTTTGCAGTCATCTGCGAACTTGGTCAGCCACAATCCTCCCATGTTAGCCTGTACCTCAGAAAAATAAATACCGAACAAGAGAGTTCCCAGGACCGAGCTCTGTGGGATGCCACTTGTGACTGGTTTAGCGTCTGACATGGCTCCAGCAGTTCTGACCTTGTGGGTTCTGTCCTTGAGCCAGTTTGCAACCCATCTTATGACACAGGGGTTTATATTTAAGCTGGAGAGCTTGTCTATGATGCCTGAGTGGGGTATTGTGTCGAAGGCTTTTGCAAGGTCAACATAGGCTGTGTGAACTACCTTACCCTCGTCAATGGCCTTGGTGACTGTTTCAAAGAAGTCGACCAGTTTCAAGAGGCAGGATCTGCCCTTAACAAAGCCGAATTGGGTAGGATCCAGAGTCTGTAGGTCCTCAATGTCTTTGTTAATGAGTTCCATAATGATCCTCTCCATAGCTTTGCAGACCAGGCTCGTCAAGCTTATGGGGCGGTAGTTTCCAGGGTCCGTAGAAGCACCTCCTTTGTGGAGTGGGACCACTGTTGCTGTACGCCATTCTTTGGGTACATATCCTGTAGTAAGGCTGAGATTAAACAGCTGCCTTATGTGTGGGTTTAGCTCTTCTTGGAGTTCATGTAGCACGCAACCCGGGACACCGTCTGGTCCCATTGATGCTGTGTTTTTAGCTTTGGCGAGGGCGACTCTCACCTGGGCATCTGAGATGTCAGGGAGGCAACACTCTGCTGGGATAGATATTTGTCCCTTGGGGGGGGAGGGGGGAGAAAAATTTGCACTGAACCTGTCTGCTAGTATGTTGGCAATGTCTGTGGGTTCAGTGTATTTTTTGTCATTTTGGACTAACTCTGAGCATATCTGGGAGTTTCCACTCAGGTTTCTAACATAACTAAAGAAAGCCTTGTGATTATCTTTAGCGTCTTGTGCAATTTTTCTCTCAAAGTTGGCCTTGGATGATTTTATGAGTGATCGTAGTTTTTTGCTAGTACTGATCAGAGATGCCTTCCCTTTTATGGATTTTGCTCTATCATGTAGTAGCTTCCTCCTTCTGTTGTATAGCTTATTAATGGCTGGGGTCCACCAGACAGGACGCCTACCTTTGGGGGAATGGGTCTTGGTTTTATTTGGGATTGCATGATCCATGCATTCCTGTAAATGTCCATAGAATGCGTTTATAAAGGATTCAGCAGAGTGGGCTGTGGTTTCCACTGGCTCGGGGGCCTTGAAGGATTCCACTTCGGTCTTAAGAAGTGTGAAGTCAGCTTTTGAGAAGTTCTTCACTGTGGTCTTCTGTGCTGGGGGTGGGGGCGGGATGTGGATTTCCAGGGAGATTAATTTATGGTCCGATCTTACCAACGAGGGGTATACTTCAGGTATGGAGCATTATGTCCCCATGTTTGTGATGATCAGGTCTAATATGTTTTACCTTCTTGTAGGAGAGGTGACTAGTTGTTCCATAGCATTTGAGTTTATGAATTCTAGGAACCTTTGGGCTAGGGTATTGGGGCTTGAGTAATGCTCCCAGTCTATGTTTGGGTAGTTGAAGTCCCCCAATATGATGGTGTTTGGAGAGACCTTCATATTCTCCAGTGTTTTTAGGAAGGCCGAGTGGGGTTCCTGAGTTTGAGAGGGTGGTCTGTAGCATGCTACAAACTGGGGGGCGGTTTTGCCCACTGTTAGTTGCACATGGATGGTCTCCGATGCTTCGTGCATTGCCATTAACCTGGAGGTGTGGGTATCCTTGATGAATATGGATACTCTCCCTCCTTTTGTGGTTTGGTCCAAGTTCTGGGGCCGAAAAGCATGATATGAGGTATAACCTGGTAGTGCTGGGGTGCTCTCTGGAGCCTTGAACCAGGTTTCTGTCACTGCACAGACATCGATGTTCTCCATACTGAGGAGGGCTTTGAGAGCATGCATCTTGAGGTTTAGACTTCTGGCGTTGAGCAGCATTACCCTTAGTTTCTTTTTACTTGTGTTTTTTAGGGAGGTGGGTTTGTCTTTTGAGCCTTGCCTAAAAAAGGCACTATGGGGGTGGCAAGAGCCTTTGCCAATATCCAAAAGCCCAGGGGTGACAGGTGTATTACATTCATAAGCAGTATGAAGACATGGGACAAGCAGAAAAGGTAGCAGAGAGTATAGTGGTAGTATTTTAATTGGTTTCATTGCAAGTAACACTGGGATTACTGAGACTGACTTTTCCCCAGTTTAAACTATTTAAGATAGGATAGAGGGGTTAAGTACTGGAGAGCCTACTGATGACTTGGATATGGCTGATTGGTTGCAGAATTGGTTGCAGAAAGAGGGGGTGTGGTTGTAGCACTATATATTTAGCTGTACTGGGGGCGAGTGGGAAATGGGGGCAGGACGGGGTGCGGAGCAAGCCCGAGCGCAGCAGGGCTGAACTAGACCATGAGGTAGTAAGGGTTTGTGTATACTGCGTGAGTGCACTGGAGATAAAAGTAGGTTTTTTGTAACTTTGTATTAGGTTCTTCTACTTTTTAAAACAATATGGTCTACAGAGTCGCGTTTTTTTGCATTTTATAGTTTTATGGCTGTGAGAGTAAATTTCACTTTTATGCACTGGTAAGACACTTAGCATTCAAGAGCCCACATAAAGCATTAAGCTTTCTTGAACAGTTTCCCACTGAGGTACACTTTAATGGGTAGTAAGGGACTTAAGTCAGCCATATAAGGTAATAAAAGTTTTCTAAGATATTGATTGGAAGGGCGATATTAGTGCTTTAGACCTAGTATAGCTATGTAAAATCTAAAATGGGGCCTGCCACAGGTAATATTTATTAACTTTAGGATTGGCTTAATGTAATAAACAGGGAAGGGGGAGGGGGAAACAAGAGTGTGGGCTGGCAGTTCTTTTGTACTGCTGCTAATGAGCCAATATCCAAGCAAAGGCAAGTTTGTGTTTAAGAAAAAGAATCAGAATTGACCAAAATCTGCTGTGAAGCTGTAAGTCATTTCTTAACCATTTATCAAATGGGAAAACAGCATAACCTTGTATCTGTAGTCTACTTTGCTCCCAATTAAATTAACAAACACACACAGTATTTGATCAGTTATGGATACTATTTGCTAACAGAAGGGAATAAAAGAGAAATGGAAGAATAGTGTGTGTGTGTGTGTGTGTGTGTGTGTGGGATGGGGGGTTGCTTACAAGCCAAAGCAGAGTGCTCTCCAAGGGATAATGAATATTAGCTAAAACTGGTAGACACATACACAAAGTTATAGCTGTTTGTGTTTGCAGACAGTTCAGACCAGAACTGCACTTTTCATATAACAATGTATCCACCAGTCTGGTTAAAGATAAAGGTGTTAATGCAGCCGATTACTTAAGAGTGGTGTTAGGTCTAGAAAAGAAGAGTACAGAGAGGCGTAAGCACTGTTGAGATGGTAAATATACGTTATAAAGACTACAAAACAAACTGTGCAAATAGCTATTGCATACAGGAAAATATGTCTTGAATCAACTACTAGTATATGCAGATACTGAGCCAACTGGATAACACATTAGTGAGAAGGGACCTCAGCTGACAGGTATGCAGTCACAGATAAAAATATAGCGAGCAGCACTCTGTCCTGGGTCTGTAATGCGAGTCTATGCACCACTTACACCACAATTATATATATATAATTAGACACCAGTATGAGCAATATATGCACAACACATATACAGAAATACTATTAGTTAACAAGGTGCAACTATGCAAATAGCACATACTAATATACTAAACACTTGGTGAAGACAAACACATGCTAGCATGCCACAGTAAGCTCCAGTAATACAGTATAAATCATATTAGATCTCTGTGAAACACAATTCAACATAAATAAGCACAGACAGTTGTAAAACACTTACTGGGGAGTCACTGAGCACTTCATGGGGCCTGCAGCAGGGTGGTTGTAGTTTTAAAAATGGTGCCTGCCACAGGTAATATTTATTAACTTTGGGATTGGCTTAAGGTAATAAACAGGGAAGGGGGAAGGGGAAACAAGAGTGTGGGCTGGCAGTTCTTTTGTACTGCTGCTAATGAGCCAAGATCCAAGCAAAGGCAAGTTTGTGTTTAAGAAAAATAATCAGAATTGAACAAAATCTACTGTGAAGCTGTAAGTCATTTCTTAACCATTTATCAGACGGGAAAACAGCATAACCTTGTATCTGTAGGCTACTGTGCTCTCAATTAAATTAACAAGCACAGACAGTATTTGATCAGTTATGGATACTATTTGCTAACAGAAGGGAATAAAAGAGAAATTGAAAAAGAGTGTGTGTGGGGGGAGGGGGTTGCTTACAAGCCAAAGCAGAGTGCTCTCCGGGGGATAATGAATATTAGCTCAAACAGGTAGGCACATACACAAAGTTAACTTTAGCGGTTTGGGTTTGCAGACAGTTCAGACCCACTACTCTCGATTCTATCCTGTTTGATCAGGAGACAGTCTTCTCTTTATGCTCCCAGTGACTATAGGAAACAATACTGATGTTCAATGTACCAGTTGAATTTTGTTTAATTCTTACTTTGATCATCATAATATTTAGTAAGATAAATTACTACAAGTGTTCTACACTTTACCCTGTGTACTGGTGCCAATTTACTATGTAATGCATTTATAAAGCAAAATGGTTTTCTTAGAGACTATAATTAAGCATTTGTAAATACAGTTTTCCGTGTAGCTTGTGGTTGTACTTGTTTATTTTTACTTTAAATAAAATAGTTACTGTTATAGTAATAATAATCCCTGCAGAAAGCTTATTTTTTTACCCAAATCATCCTAAGCTCCATAACCGTAATCACTGGTGGAACACAGACACTTGCCTGTGTAACCCTCCTCTCCTGCCAATAGCCCCTTATTACCACAAACTTACCATTACTGTCTTTTTTCCTCTTTTACCACTACTGGAGTCCTTCTTGCAATTAGTAGTATGTCTCCCATTCTCTTCTGCCCTTGAAATTCTGCTGAATGCCCATAATGAAATCTTTTTTGTCAAATTCACATGCTCATTTCTACCTAAATAGGTTTTCTGTAATACTATTTGTACCCTACACACTGTAATATATAATTCAATACTCTCTCTTGTTTTCTATACCAAAAAGGCCACTGACCTTCTATGTTACTATAGGCACAACAGCCATTTTCATAAAAAACATATTATTCCCACTTACTGTATGACAGTGCTTTTGAAGATACATTTCCAACTCAGCTCTACTGAATTCTCCAATTATAGGCCAATAGCTATACTCTCTCCACTTGCAAAGATTATGGAAAAATGTATTCATAGACAACTCATGCACCACCTAATCCAGAATCACCTAATGGCAGACACTAAGCATGGCTTCCGTCCTCATCAGAGCACTACTTCAGCCCTCCTAGCCTTTACCAACACCATAAACCATAATCGCAACAATAATTATACATCCTCAGCCCTCTTCTTGGATCTTTCCAAGGCATTCGATATGGTTGATCACCAACTTTTAATCCACACCCTGCAAACATTCTGTCTAGATACCTTCAATGGTTTCAATCCTACCTGAATGGTCGACAGCAGGCTGTCTTCTGGCAGAACAAACTCTCTAACCTTCTACCTAACACCCTTGGAGTACCACAAGGCTCTATACTAGGGCCCTTGCTGTTCTCCATCTTCATTAACGACCTTTATACTGTCATCCCAAAAGTCAGCTGTATCCAATATGCAGATTACTCTACTCTGATTTGCTCAGCCACATCTCCAGTAGAGTTATGGTCAGCTACCCAGACCACCTTTAATACAACAGAAAACTGGCTTTCTGAACATCGTCTGATCCTAAATCCCAAAAAAATAAAATGCTGTTATTTTCACCAACACGTAGGTCTACTGCTTTCACCTTTACCATAAATTCAAGTGATGGCACAATAATCTCCCCTGACCCCTCTACAAAACTACTAGGTGTCATCATAGACAAAAATCTAAAATTTGACCTACATGTTGACCAAGCTATCAAAACCATCAATAAAAAACTAAGGTCACTTTACAGAATAAAAGCCTTCCTAACCCCTCCAGCTAAAATTGCCATAGCTCACTCTCACTTTCTTTCAACCCTTCTGTATGCATCCCCTCTACTCTCGAATTTAAACAAGACTGTCCTTAACAAACTCTCAATTTGCTACAACCACATTGTCAGGTTTGCCACTGGGCTGCCTTTTAGGACACATCATTGCATCAATCTAAATCAGCTTGGGTGGCTTGAACTACCCAGACTAATCCAGTATAACCAACTGATTATGGCCTATAAAATCCTCTATAATCCGGACAATACTCCTGCACTTAAAAATATTATCACCCCCTATAACAATCCTAGACCGCTTCGATCCTCTAACAAACTACTAATTCAGACTAGCAAAATTAATAACACAGCCGGTGATTCTCTCTTTGCAAACTCTGTAAGTCGATCCTGGAACTCTCTTTCCAGCTGATATTACCTTACTTTCCATCTTAGGTCAATTTAAAACTAGACTCAAACAACATTTGTCACTTAACTGGCTATGTCAATGTATCAAGCCTGGCTAACTCTCTCTAGAATGTGTAAAAATTTGTTAACCAGTTTACTGTGTAATTTAATTTAATCCTGACTTGCGCTCAGGATTAACTGTAACCTGTGGAACTTGTTTAACTTGCTTACTTATGTAATCTCTGTAAATAGTCTGTTTGTAATATGTAATGCTGGTATTATGTAATGCTGTATCTGCTTACCCTTGGAGCTTTTCTCCCCGGGCCTCCGCTGAAAATGGACATGCATCCAGTTGGACTATCCCGGTCAACAAATGTACAATATAAATAAATAAAAATAAACTTGCAGCTTACGTGCACACACAATTCTGTCTGGCAGCCTGATCTTGTACTTAATTGTTTTCTCTCATCTCTATCTGAACCCATGTTATACTTTCTCATACTTTTGCTTTGATAAAAACACCCAACAAAAAACTAAGTGCATTTTCAAAACTCCTGTCCCTTTTTAACAGACCAGATACATAAACTATGTACTTTCCAAAAAGCAAGTTTACCCATCCAAACAAAAGCAGTTGCGCCAACTAATGGCTACACCCACAAGCATTATCTATTCTAAAGTTAAGGTAACTATGCAGAGGTGCGTGTTTTAGCCTATGGTTCCCACTTACACTGACTGCTGGATGTTTTTATCATATCACTACTATCCTCCCTGATGTGACAATTAACTTGCCTACTTTCACCAAACATTAAATTCTGGCTTTAAGAAAAACCTGCACTGGTTATCCTTAAATAAACTAAAGCAGCCAGTCATATTTAATGCACTGAAGTACTAAGCCTGCTGGGGAAGCAACTACTTGATAACTTATTCACTTCCCACAGTTACAAACTTCATTTATTTTCCAGTGAACTTCTTGTCAATGTATATTTTAAAACTAACTGCACTGCACCCTTCTGAACTTCACACATGACACACCATTCGGACCTCTCATGATTATTTATTTGCAACTTCACAATGCTGGTCTCCAACTAAAATACGTTTCTAATGGGAGAAAAAAAAAACAGCTAGCAACATTGCAAATGCCAAAAAAGAATCCATGTAGATTTCATTCAGGACACATTGTTCAGACCTGTCATGATTAACTGCTTAAACCTGCATTCTCTGTCTCCAACTAAAAGCATGTGTTAATGGAAAAAACACAGTAACAACTTTACAAATGCAACAGAAATGCCATTTTCCATGTTTTTCAAACCTACGTCTACAGCTTTAACTAAAAACATTAGTGTGTATCTGTGTGTATATTCACCTGCATAAAACAGGGGACATTATCTTTTAAATTCTACATATATGATTAATGCACTTTTACATCTTTCAGCAGCACAAGATCACAAAACTATATTAAATTTTAACTTCCTTCTTTCCAGTTTTTTCCACTTTGTTACAGTGTAAAGCTAGATAAAGTACAACTAGGAAAAAGCATTCTTTTTTTAACATCTTTATTAAATTATCATTTAAGACACAGGGATACATACATTAATAGAAAAGAAAAAAAACATACTAACAGTTTTTTTTTCATTTACATACATTATATGTTACATGTATGTTTTACTTCTTTATAGCAATTGTTATTCAGTCCAACAGTACATAAATTGCTTGCTCAATTCCTGCCTTTTCTTAAATCTCTTTCCTCCTCCTAAACATTATTCTGCATGTACTGTTTCTGCAAATTCCATTTACTGCAATGTGATTCTCTCATTCTCTTTTCAAAAGATCTCGCTTCCAGTTATTTTATCTCTGTACAATATTCAATACTTTGAATATATTGGTTTTACATTTTGATTCCCATTTTTTAGTGATTGCTTTTTTTGCAACCCATAGGAAAAAGGAAAAAAAATAAGGCCTTAACTATGTATAGACAATTCAGATCCCATGTCCCAGCTCAAATTAATCATTTCCTTAGTTACCACCATGTCATTTACAATTAGGAAAAATTACTTTTTTTCTGTAATATTAGTAACATAAAAAAGTCAAGGATAAAACTCTTCCCACCTCACCAGAACACCTGCATACTACACAGAACTGTTTTACAACATATCATGCAATTTACATCATGCGTTTTATATAAAAATTAATAAAAACAAAAACTGTTTTACTGATAGCTACATCCTTGGTTTACTTAGTTTCCTTCTAAACAGTAATGACAGAAGTTTATGCTTTACAGTTCATCCATCAGTTTAACACAGTCAACATATTTTCAGTCTTTTTTAACAGAGTGACACTTTACTGGTTACCACATTTTCATTTTCACATACCATGCAGTCTACATGCGTTCTGCATTTATTATTTTAGCACTGACTGCGGACACAACTATTTTACAAGTATGTTTACATAATAGTAATGAACTAGCCTCATGTGAGACGTCGTTATTAAACATGTAAATCTGCATATTACAATCACCTAGTCTATCTAGCCTTACTATCAAATTTAATTTAACACTGCTTTTTTAACAAAAACACTTAAGGACACACAAGTTAACTATTTACAATATAAAGTGAGATCAGGAATTAACTAGTGACAACAATATTTTATTTTAATCATGTTACAAATCTTAACAAATGGACCAGTGGCTTTATGCCTTACTAGTCTACTTTACAAAACAGATGTAAACTAGAGGCACTTTGTTCCATGTAAATATTTTCCAAGCTCAGTTTCCATTAGAGCAGAGATTCCCAAAGTGTGGGTTGCGTCTGGCCAGAAGACATCAACATAAAAAAAAAACAAAACAAAACAAAAAAAATACTTCTTAACACCCCGGTGGTGGCATCTTATCCTTTAAGGAGGATCATGCACTCATCGTACACACGCATGCCAACATGAATGTAAACCCATTCTGTACTTACTCTAGAAATTTAAATTAGCCGTTCCATTTATAGAGAAGGTAAGTGCATGCGTGTGTGTATAATTTAAACTAGCAGCTCCGTTTGTTTCTGCATGGAAGAGAAAGTATGTGTATGTGTGTAGGTAATTTAAACTAGCCATTCTGTTCATATGAGAGATAGAATCTGTATTGCTGCATGAGAGAGAAGGTGTGTGTGTGTGTGTGTGTGTGTGTGTGTGTGTGTGTGTGTGTGTGTGTGTGTGTGAGAGCAGAGAAGGCAGGCATGTGTGCTTGTGTGTGGGTATTTAACATACCTCTGAAATGTCCAGATTTAGCCTCAGTTTTGGTGTGGTTCTCATAAAATGTGTGGTTTTGTGGCAATCACTGAGGACTGAAGTCACTACATAATGACATATGAAATTCAGACTTTATATCCTTCAGAAAATACATGCTAACACAAATCCTGTTATTCTAGCAACTGTCTAAATTAAAAAGAGCAATTATTTAAAATCTATCCCTATTTTTGGACCACTGTATTCACATTATTTTAGTCTCTGTCCAGATTTCTTGCACTAAGACATTGAGAGGTATGCTTACTGCTCAACTTGTCCAGATTTCTGCCTCATATTTTTGGCCTATTCCTCATAGAATATGTGGTTTTCTGACAAATCACGGAGGATAGAAATAACTAAATAATGTCATATATTTGAGTTTCAGACTTCATTTCCTTCAGAAAATGCATGCTAAGACAAATGCTGTTATTCTAGCAAGTTTCTAAGTCTATAAGAGCAATATTATAATCTGTCCCTATTTTGGGGCCTTTACTCCCCTCCATTACTTCAGCCTTTGCCCAGATTTCTTGTGCTAAGAGGTTGGGAGGTATGGAGGCATGGTATGTAGTGTCCTAGTTGCTGATTACTGTGTGCATTTTAAGGGGGGCAGGGATTCTGCTTTCCTGAGTGTTTCCTCCTTTGTACAATATGCCTAGTAACTATGAACTTGTCTGTTTCTCAGTCATTCCCTACTACAATATTACCAGCTTATTAATTTTTCTTTAATGTAATGTAGGAAATTAATTCTTCAAGGGCGGCAGGCACTGAATTTGTACATGAAACACTGAAATGTAAAGTTGCTTGCCAGAAGCAGCCTCTTCATAAGTTACAGATCTCTTTAATGTGGACTTAATTGGATGAATTTTAACCTCTGTAGAGATTGTGCTTATTGACTGATACTGGTGGGTTGTAATGACAGAAGTTTGGGTGGCCTTTTATGGTTAAAATTTCTGAAATGGGCAGTTTTGTCATTACTGAGTCATACATTTTATTTCATTGCTTACCTGAAAAATGTTCAAAACTACAAATTTAAAACACACACTAACATGTGGTGCTGTATTATATTTGTGTGTGTGTGTGTGTGTGTGTGTGTGTGTGTGTGTGTGTGTGTGTGTGTGTGTGTGTGTGTACAAGGAATATAATTTAAAACAATCAGGAAGGTGAATCAAAGAACACATACATGTGCTGTATGCACAGCCCTAAAATGTGTGCAAGAAGCCTACGGTTTGAAAATAGCCTAAAAGTAAACTTAATTCTCCACTGGCAAGATACATTTTATTTGAATCTGGGTTTTAATGCTCTTTCAATGAATGTGAGTTTCATTGGCAAAGAAGTTTACTGCTCATGCTAAGTCCGTTTTCAATGTGAGAGTGTACTGTTTGTTTAGCAAATGGCTATCAGTGTTTGTGCATTTTACTTCAATATCTGTAATCATAGTAGAACTAAATAAGAAGCAGTATACACACTGACAGATTTTAACAGTGTTCAAGGTAACTAGGGAGAAACAGTGAAGTAACAGAACACTGGTATGGCAGGGAAGGGGGCTGCTGCAAGAGGCGATGCTCTGGGGGCCCCAACTCTATTATCCTGCCTAGATCCCAATTTGACCATGATTTGGGTCTGCTAACAATTAAAGTAGGAGAATAGTTTACATAGCCCCTTTAAATCCTGAAAAAAACACTCCATGGTGGCAGCGTCTTCTCCTTTGAGGAGGACCATGCGTGCTTCACATGCACTCACACCGACGCGAGTAGTGGGTTATGAAAAGTTGATGTTTTTGAAAGTAGGTCTCTGCCCATAATAGTTTAGGAACCACTGCATTACAGAATCCCACACAGCTCATTTTCTTGGTAGGGAATTCTGGTTCACCAATAGTTCTAAATTCCATACTTTAACCTCTGTAATCTGTTTTGTGTTTGGTTTTCCATTTTCTATTTATGGCTTTCTTGGTCACTATCAACACTAATGGCAGCAACAGTTTCCCTTCTTTAGTATGTTATTTTATGCCATTTCAACAAAAACACCTCTATATTGAGGTTAAAACGTCCAAATAAAACACTTGGCATATTGTTCAATTAATTTATGTGCTGAAGCAACCCAATACATTCCCAAAACATAAGCTCTCAGGAACCTCCTTCAAAAATATTACATGGCTACATATTGTCTCTTGTTTGTAGGAACAGTTTTTTTCAAGGCTTGTAAGGATACAAAAATATTTGTGCATACACCTTCATGCACACATTCTAACTTTTCTTGATTTAGTTGCATATCTGTGGATGACATATTTCCATCCGCTACTCATCTCTAATATCTTTATTTAATCATTCACTCCATGCAATTTTAATTTCATGTTATTACATACTGTAATCAGATACTGCCTTATATGTCCTACTTATTACTCCCCTAGTCTGTCATTTCTGTTCTGGCCTCAGTTATAAAATATATTTGTGATTTAACAAATTTACTATCTAACCTCAGCATGTCTTCCTTCAAACCTAACATTAGCCATGTATATGCAATAACCAAACGGTTTGTCTGGCTTCATCCCATTTTTTATCTCATCATTCTTTATCATCTGCTCCTATAATATTGGTGCTTTGTTCTTGCCTTTCCAAACCCTCTTCATATTCCTTTTCTAAATCTGACCAAATGCCTTCAAATTAACCTATTGTTACCTCATCAGGCACAATGCTTATTAGGTGCTTCCATATGAGCATATATTCTGCATTCTGAATCAAATATATTAATCTCAGTTGTGTGGCCTTATAGTAAAAGCCATATCTGAAAGCACCAAAGCTCCCTGTTCCTTTGTCACTATTCGTTTTTTGTTTTGCAAAGCACTCCCTTTTTTATTCCCAAAAAAATCCTTACTTTTCTTTTTTATATCCTACCACATCTGATTTCTTGTCTAATATCTTAACTGCTTGTATCTTACATTGTCAATATCCATAAATAATTTCCATAGTCCTATTTATGACATTTTCAGTAATTTCTTCTCACATTTCCTTAGCTGCTTGCTCAACATACCATTACAAACAAACTCACGTGTATCTTGTCTTATCATGACCCCCACAAAAAGCAGAAATCCTGTACCAAGTTATGTGTTGAGGCATAATTCATTATTATGGCACTTGTTTTTGCTTCACTTACTTTATATTCTGCTGTATTAGCAAAATATTTCAACTTATCAAATATAATTTTATAACGTGTTCTGGATTGGTAAAATATAATATTATGTAATATGATGTCCTCCTCAAAAAAAAGGCTATTTTCTAATTTTTTTCTCCATTTATATTCAAGCCTTCGAAATACCTAGTGTAACTATTATTCCACATCTTTTTGCTTTCACATTTTATTGTAAGTGATGCAGTTAAGTTACAGACCAGACCCCTGTGGAGTGAACTACACAAGTCTCAAGTGAGAAACCTGGGTGAAGTGTAACCACAGAAGTCAAAAGGAACATTACTGCTTAGATTCAAATATGATAACATTTAACTTAAGCTCTGATCTACCCAATCATTAAACAAATTCCATTTCAGAAAACATAATTGAAGATGTCAGTGTTTGTCCAGGTATACGTTTACATCCTTTCAAAATATAACTTGTACAGGTGCATGGTCTGACACTGTCAACAGATTTGTTTGCATGGTCTGCAGCATTTTATAGTATTGTTTCAAGATGTAACAAGCAGCTGATCTTACCCAAGAACCACTTTTCACTGAAAAATGTGCACATTTAACTTCAAGTCTTATCTTCATTACAACAGCTGGATGAGCCCAAATACACACACAAATTTCACTAAATAGCTGCCCTCAAGAGGTACTTTTTGATTATCTTGGCCCTACAATGATATCTTCCTTACTTCCTACAGTGTTCCAATCTCCAGCCACTACCATACATCACTGATGAAAGACTGTAATGTCTCCAATAATATTCTTTATCATCTTGTCTCAATATTTGTGGCACAATATACCCTGCAGCCAGCGTAATTCTCATACCCAGATAACAGCCTCTAAATACTATAACTATACCCAGTCTATATATCAATTGTTCCTCAATTTTTATTCCAACATTGTTTTTAATTAATATTAAGACGCCTGTTTTTGCAGTCCTGTTGTAACAGTTCCTCTCTACTTTCACTAGTTATTTCAAACACTGCAGCTATTTACAAAGGTCAAACCTGTTAAATATACAGACAAATCAGCTCCATCCTTTGAAATCAAGCATAACTTATCAAGGAACTCAATCTGCATTCCACAAGCACTACAGATAGAGGTTATCAGTCTGCAGACTGAAAATATCCCATTCTGAAACCTTATAACAAAGGTCATTTAAACCAAACTACATACAACATGACATTTTAATTCTCACATTGGTACTTACTACTTTCAGGGTTTTATATATATATATATATATTTTTTTTTTTCACTGCATTTATTTTGCTTTCCTGTCACAGTGTTGGTGTTGCACTGTTCTCTTGAATTTTGCAATCTATTTTACGTTCAGTCAGCATACTTACCTCTAACTTTCTATCTACTCCTGGACCAAGTGCAAGCATTACTAGAGCTAACTTCATTACTGTCTATTTATATCCACCATATATTAGCTTCCTTTTTCATTCAACATTCATTTCCTCCCCCTTACTTACCACTGTCATAGAACCTTTACAATGTAATATAACATGGTCCGCATTTTGAAAACACATATATATATATATATATATATATATATATATATCTATGTTAAATGTTCGAACATCCAAAATGTCGATTACATGGTCAAGACCAAATGTTCGACATTTGGATGTTCGAACATAAAAAAAGAAAACACAGAAAAAAACACTTTAACAGGGTAAGCCCCCCTGCGCCCCCCACACCCCCCTACTTAAATATACCAACTCTGAGACCGCACTTCAGTGCAGAAAAGGGAAATTCTCCCTATCTGCACTGTACAGTGCCGTTGAAAGTCTATCTTAGAGCACGTAACGGTCGAAATTTTGAGCGTTCGAAGATTTGACAGGTACCTATATATATATATATATATATATATATATGGGATCACTTCATAATCTTGAAAGATTGAAATACCGAATTTCAAACTTTTGAGACTATATAGCCGAAACCCCTAATTACCAAAATACCAGAAGTGCGAATTTCAAAATCCCAATCATTAGGAGTTTGACATTCACGCTTCTGGTGTTGCGGTATGGTGGAAGGTCAGGTAAGTATCAATGTTTAAATGTGTTGGTTAGGGGTTTAGTGTGTAAGTGTGTGTTGTGAATGTGATGTGTGTGTGCGAGGGGAATGTAGGTGTGTGGTGGTGTTACGTGTGTTTGTGTATGTAGTGCGATCTTGGAGTTAGAATATTTAAGTAGGGGGGGTGCAGGGGGGCTTGCCCCCCTGTTTGTCTGTAGTTTAGGTTTGTGTTCTGGGGAAGGTGTGTGTTTGTGTGTGGTGTATGTTGAGTATAGTTTTTGGTAG